>NC_012872.2:19315803-19615803 GCF_000003195.3 Sorghum bicolor
TAATACTCTTGCTTAATTCTGTCCAACGGGATTACAACTAGAGTAACTATTACATCTATTAAGTGAAATAACTTTAAGAAGAAATATGGGCTTGTAGCCCCTACTCCTGCGCCTAATCTCAGCCACTATTGGGCCGCCTCGTGGCATATTGGATGCCGGTCATAATATAGTCACTCCATGATTGGACAATGTTTGTTAAATAAAACCGAAAGTGCTATAGTGTTAAAATCCAAAAACTTTTTATCTAAACAAGCCTTGTGATTCTTTTCAATCACAAACACTTTTCTACACAGATAACATCATCACTCATGTTGCTTTTCCATTTATGAGTTTTTCTCACAAGATTTTTTATGAACTATTGCAATAGACAACTATATCTAATATTAAAGAACCAAACAAATTCTTTCTTTCGTCTCTCACTCTCTTCCCCGTCTCTCATTTCTCTCCTGTTTCTCAGTTCATCGTCACTCGCTCTCACCCTTCTCGCTTGAAGTTTGAAGCAGCAAAACCTTATTTCATTCCTCAGTTCATCATCTATTACTTATTCTTACTCATCTTGCTTTGAGTCTGTTACTTGGTCCATCATCACTCATTTTTACTCTTTTTGCTTAGAGTTTGAAGCCGCAAAACCTTGTCGCCAAATGTTATGTTTCAGTCGCACTAACCCTTTCACGTCGTGGTGTGAGTTCAGGCACGTGACTCACCTTTCACTTTTAAGTCATAATATGTAACGAGGACATCACTCCTTTGAATACAAGCCATGGAGACGAAGAGGACAACGTGGGCATCCAAGTCACCAAACTCATGGCAGAGGCCTAGTCCGACTCAAGTTGAAATCTATCTCGGATTCTAGGAGCAGATCCGAGTAAAATTGACGTCCAAGATGCATATGGTCTCCATTTTTTTACAATTAACATATACATAGAAAGATAACTTCATAATCTAACTAATGTTTTTGGTTTGATGTCAAAATTTGTCCAGAGTCAACGAGATCGTCGAAACAAGTTAGCATCCAGAATTTGTCAGGGTGCTACGACATCGTCTTTTGGTCTGTTGGGTTGTATATCGTCTTAGAACCCATTAGGGGGTGCGTCTAGGGGTTTGCATGCCTAAGATATTATAGCCACCCTCGCACTTGTCAGGGTTTGAGCTTTGTTGTGTTCTTGTTTTAGTTGTGGAAAAAACATTGTTCTTAGCGCTTGTATCACCAAGATCGATTTACAATATAGTTAAAATCCAACCATTGAAACTATGTATAAGCAAAAATTATTTCCCACGTGGCATATCACCTTAGACCACATATTTTTATATTATTTGAGCAAATTGAAGCCAAAATTTAATTTTTTGGAACATTTATATGGAAACAGAGGAGACAGTAAAATGTGAGGTTGAACCTCAACCATCATGCCGAAACATTATTGGCTTTTGTAAGGATGTACTTGGTGTATATACTCGCTTAATCGTCGTCCAAGTAGCATATCAAGTAAAGAAATAGTTTCAGGACTGCTCCATCACAGGCATATATTTGTCGTTATCCAGAATACAGATAACAACCAAGATATGTTACAAAGAAAATAAATACCAACACACTGTAAAACTCATCTTCCTGTGTGGATGACACCTGCAACGATGTGGGTGGAAACAAAACATAGTTAGCCGTTTCTTTTTTCAACTGTCATGTTGGATTCAGCTATACTAGGTTCATAAACGGATCGGAGTTTCATCCAAGTCTTTTAGCTGCTTCACATCACACATAGGTACATACTGTACTTAGATTCCACGTCGGTTTCAAGTCTGATTTGATATGATTTGTTCAGCCCTTTTTTTTGAAATATTAGCCTTGATTTTGTATTTGTCCATACATATCTTTACCTCTGAAACAGTATAAATATGTGTGCAGGCTGTAGCTGCTACTTTCATCAACATCGATGTTTTGGTTCAATCATGTGCGAAGATGAATTAAACAAATAAAGCAGAAATATCCCTCATGTAGCTGCTAGTGCTCTCATGCACTGCACACATGCGGTGAATTATTACAGCTATTATTATACTCAGCTCTACTATCCCTTCAGAAAAAAAAACTCTACACTCCCTCCATTCTAAAAAAACAATTTTTGATTCAAACTAAGTTAAATTCTCTCAAGTTAGATTAAGTTTGTATAATAATATATTAACAATTATGTATCTAGATAGTTTACTATAAAAATATATTTTATAATTAATCTAATCATATTTTATTTGTCAATGTAAATATTAGATATTTTCACAAATTTACTTAACTATAAAATTGTTTGACTTTTCAAAAACGATAATTACTTTTTTTTAAAGATCAAGAGAGAATAGAAACTTCAAAACCTTATGTAGGAGTAGGACCACCTACAGAGCTGCAGGTTTCTTTTAGCATACACGCAACGTCGCAACCGCAGGCACATGGACGCCAGCTTTCAGAACACTCCTCGTCAGCTAGTTCCACTAATTTTCTCTTAAAATAAAGCTAAGATTTTATTTGGCACAGCTCAGCTTTATTAGTGAAATTATTTTTTTAAAAAAAGAGCTTCATGAGCAAATTTCTCAGTAAAACTGAGCTGTTCTGAAAAAGTTGTTTGGCAAAATACCTTCACCAACAACTTCATACATAGATGAAAAAAAGAAATGGAAGAGAGAGGTAAGATAAGCTATTTTTTCAGCTTCATTCTACTCATGTCTTAAAGAGAGGAGAAGAAGGAGTGTTTGTGCCAAAAGGCCCAATAAAAGTTGTATTCCTACAAAGAATTGCCAATAAATGTGAAACTTGGCCGACATATGGCGAAATAAGTAAAGGAATCGTCACACCACTTGGCACTTGACCATACTCAAATTAGGTTGTAGCGAAGCATTGACCATACTTTTCTTAATCCACGGCGTAAGTTAGGGCTTCTGCTAACTATAGAACGTTGGGAGGATAAATCATTTCTCCCTCTAATGCGGGACACGAGCACACTGCCCTTAATAAACAAAATCATTCTTCACATTTTAAAAGTTTTCTGTTTGAACTCAACAATGAATCTATTAGTTAAGCACAGATACTCTACTTAATTAAGAGTACCGCAAGTCAATTGTTGCGCGTGATATTCAATTTAATTAAAAAATCGTGGAACAATTAATTTTCGTGCTAACTGATCCTACTTCTCTAGAGTAATTGCATTTTAATTATTTTGAGCATACTACCCTATTTCTGTAACATAATATATTTTAAAAATTTTAAGACAGCTTAAGTGAACACTCAAATGACGCAGGTAGCCATAGATCATTCTAATTAAGGAGTTTTTCATCAAATCATGGTTTGCTTTACAAATTTTTCTAAATCTAGACATAGTCATTATATAGAATGTATTATATCACTCTAATTTAGGTCACAATATACTACTCCGTATATTTTAGAATGAATGGAGTAGATAGAAATTAAAGGGTAATACTACATTTTACCTTGTATTTCCGGTTCCCGGAGAGGGGACTCCAGAAGGATGCATAAATTAAGATTAAGTGGTAAGAATCAATGATCATGTTACAATAAATACAAACAATTTCTTTCACATTTTTCTTTCTAATAATAAATACAGAAATCAAAATTGGATCACTTTCTTTCGAGCTTTCTTATGGTGGTTGGGAGGAACCCGTGGTTCCTCCAGTTGAATAATTTTTTGGCTAAAAAATGCTTTGAGGATAATTAAAAGTATTTTTGTGAACTATATAGGTATAGATACAGACGCTCACAACATCACATACACTCACCCCTATGACACATGCATTAAAAGTAATTAAGGAAAATATGGTCATTCATGAATGTGCCTTTCTCCTATCCTTTCCCTACGCATAACTAACGTGGTGAGGGCCTCGCCCTTGTCGGTGGTGGCATGGAGTCCGGGCCGTCGTGCTCCGAGGTGCCCATGCTCCAGGCTGTCTACGCTAGCATGCAGGGCATTCCCGGATGCACAACCCCAACATGGTCGTTGCCCTCGCCGACATAGATGCCAAGGAGGGGCTTCGGATGGCCATCGCTGCTGACGTCAACGACACCACACTCGTCCTCCTCCGATCCCCAGGACCTCCATCTCCAAGGTGCTCTGGGTGGCCACCCTCAAGCCCGCCTCACCGCCAAGTAAGCACCTGTCATCATGTTCACTTAAACTTATCAGTCGTATTATTCTAGTAAAATAACTATATATTTTTTCACAATAAATCAACATCGTCAATAACATTAGCCGTTTTTCCACATGCCGCCATGCCATCGCCATGCATGTATCGCAACAAGCTCACTTCGATTGGCCTGATCTGCTATAGACAGGAACCATATGGGCTTCTCGGTGAACATCATCATGCAGAACGGCCAAGTCGCACATGGAGATAAAGGGTAGGAAGAGTTCTACCCTTTAAACAATTCCTGATCCATATTTTTTTTTGTTACGGAACCATATATTTTAAATTCTAACCTATAATTTAAGTTTCTCTATATTGACTCTTCTTATTTTACCTGATGCGGCTCAGACATGATGATGACGCGAGCAGAGCCGCAGATCCCATGAGGGGGTACCCTACAAATATACTAATTAATTGATTTTGCTAAAATTTAACTTATGCTGATGCTGAAATGTTGTAAGAGGAAAATACTTCAATATCAGCATAAGTTAAATTTCCGTGAAACTGTGAAAAGTTCAATAACCGACAGCACCATATATATAATAATATACTTATTGTTAGTATGAATTTTGTGTGAAGGTATTACTATGAAAATTAAGAAGTGGAGAAAGGACCTGCAATAAATAAACGAACATATGGTTTTTTGTCGTATCGTGAGCTACCCTACAATACTTCACTTTCAGAGCGTGCGCCCTCTGTAGCAGCTCTCGACTTTCAAACATAGTTTTTTCGTATCATGCGGTCGTACTCTCTTATTTTGTACATAGTTTTTTCGTATCATGCGGTCGTACTCTCTTATTTTGTACATATATAAAAACCTAAGTTGTATTCATCTCAATTAATCGTAGCTACAATAATAAATATAAATATATCAATCCTATTACCAACCCATTACATGTGCATCTCTAGTTCACGGAGGTTAGAAATTGTAGATATATTACTTACTTAAAAATTAAGGCACATAGCATCATCGTACATGCATACCACACAGTAAATGATTTGTTTGTAGCAATGGGTGACATTTTTTACAGGCTGGTATTTTTGCACCATGGCCAATGCATGTGAAGGACTTTGTGATGACGTTCATAGTGTCAAGACAATCAAGAAAACTATTTGGACTACTGCATTTGGAGTCGGAGGGCACAACAACAATTTTTGGGCTCAGTCTGCCAGAACCACCCTGATCATTTTCCTAAACCAGCCAGGACAGTTTCTCATTAGGTCGTTTGGTCGACCTGCTCAAGCCCGATAGGCTAGCGCGGTTTTGCTGATCCGAGTTTGGTTAGAGCCCAACTCGATTTTGGCTCATGTATTGACGTGGGAAACTTGCAAAACATGTTTGGGATATGTTTTCTACTGGATACGAGCACCCACTACTACATAATGAGGCATTGGTCGATGTCCAAAATGACCAAAAACTTCGACCTTTTTGCGGCCCGGGGTTAAAGACCCCCTTTTAACACCGGTTCGTAACACGAACCGGTGCTAAAGGGTCTTGCCCAACGGCTACTGACAGGTGCTGTCGGGGCAAGGACCCTTTAGCACCGGTTCGTGTTACAAACCGATGCTAAAGGATCCCCTTTAGCACCGGCCAAGCACCGGTTTGTAACACAAACGGCCAAGCACCGGTTTGTAACACAAACCGGTGCTAAAGGGTGACCCTTTAGCACCGGTTTTTGTCCTAAACCGGTGCTAAAGGTCCGGTTTATAGGCCGGCTCCCTCCTCCCCTCTACCCATTTGAAACCAAGAGCATCGTTGTTGTTCTTGGAGCTTCTTCTTGCTTGTTCTTCATTTGTTCTTCATCTCCAACGTCCATCGTTGATCTTCTTCGACTCCGTCATCGTCTCTTCGTGCTTGGAGGTGACTAACTTCAGCCTTTCTTGTCTTTTTCATGTTGTTTTTGGCTTGTGATGTTTCCATCATTTTTAGCTTAAATCCACTTTGTTATTTTGAATCATTCACATGAATTAGTATCCACATATATATATATATATATCATATTTCATGGTTGACCTAGTATTAATGTAGTTTGCATGAATGAATTATAGTATCTTTTTATGATCTTAGAAAGTAGGATAGTTCAAATTAATTGGTTTGTTAATATCACTTGATTTATTTTTATTACTACATAATGTCCATTGTATCATACATGTTTACTAGTAAATGTGGAATTTATAATTGTTTAAAAATTGAGTATGGATAGTAGATGGCAACCGTGATCGGGTCTTCGATCTCTCAACGGGTTCAAAAGCGATACCGTCCGGAACTCCCTCTCATTACTTGTGGCAAGTGTGGGCAGAAGATTTTAATGGAGTACAAAGTGTCGAAAGAGGGAGTAAACAAGGGTCGTATATTCTACAAGTGTCCGGGTCGTAATGTGAGTTATTTCCAGACATGTGCTTATATATGTGCATATTTTTTTAAATGATATTAATTAAACTTTTGATTCTCTCTTTTAATTTCAGTGGGACGGTACCGGCGGATGTACAGGTTGGTACTGGGAGGAAGAATACATTGAACACATTAAGAAATCTTTTGCACAGGTGGTTGAGGCTGAAGGTTGTGAGGCAGTGAGCCGACGAAAGGAGTTCAATGATGTTGATCAAGCGAATGATCTATCTATTATAGTTGGGATCAGACGCGAACTAATTATGTTGCTTAAGTGCATTTTAGTTTTGGTTTTTTTAGTGCTAGTTGCGATTGTATTTGTTGTAGCCAAGCTTTCCTGAATTAATCAACTATGTATCTTACACATGTTGTGCAATAAGATGAGAAACTATATGTGTGCATGGTTTTCATAATATATATATGTTATATTTAATGCAGATGGTAACACGTAATTGGATGTATAATGCCGATCGGCGCTCCGAAGAGTTCATTAATGACGTGTACTATTTCTTAAGTGTGGCCGAGACAAATAAGAGGGACGGTTTCATGTGCTGTCCATGTGCCGTGTGCAAGAATTTGACGGAATATTCTAACTCAATAACTCTTCATTCACACTTATTAAAGTCTAGTTTCGTACCAAACTATATTTGTTGGACCAAACATGGAGAAAGCGGGATTATAATGGATGAAGGTGAAGAAGAAGAAGAAGAAGAAGAATTGGACCATACCAATATTATTGCTCAATACGGTGGCTTCAATGATGTTGCAATGGGGGGAGATAATGAAGAAGAGGTAGCGGCAGAAGATGATCAGGGCGATGATGCTTTTGGTGATGCCATCCGTGATGCACAAAGAGAATGTGAAAGTGATAAAGAGAAAGCCAAGTTCGAGCGCATGCTAGAGGACCACAGGAAATCGCTATATCCCACCGCTGAAGAGGGGAAAAAAAAGCTGGGTACCACACTAGAATTGCTGCAATGGAAGGCAAAGAATGGTACATCTGACAAGGCATTTGGGTAGTTATTGAAGATCATAAAAAAGATGCTTCCAAAAGGCAACGAATTGCCCACCACTACGTATGAAGCAAAACAGGTTGTCTGCCCTTTGGGATTAGAAATCCAGAAGATACACGCATGTCCTAATGACTGCATCCTCTACCGTAGGGAGGAATACGAGAATTTGGATGCATGTCCAGTATGTAAGGCATCACGGTATAAGATTAGACGAGATAATCCTGGCGCTGTTGAGGGTGAAGAACGTCATAGGAAGAAAATTCCTGCCAAGGTTATGTGGTATGCTCCTATAATACCACGATTAAAACGTCTGTTCAGAAATAAAGACAATGCAAAGTTGTTGCGGTGGCATAAAGAAGACCGTAAGATAGACAATATGCTGAGACACCCTACCGATGGATCCCAGTGGAGAGCGATAGACAGAGAATTCCCAGATTTTGCAGATGATGCTAGAAACTTGCGGTTCACCTTAAGTACACATGGTATGAATCCTTTCGGTGAGCAGAGCAGTAGTCACAGCACTTGGCCAGTTACTCTATGTATCTACAACCTTCCTCCATGGCTATGCATGAAGCGGAAGTTTATTATGATGCCGGTGCTTATACAAGGACCGAAGCAACCTAGCAATGACATAGATGTCTACCTAAGGCCATTAGTTGAGGAACTTCAACTTTTATGGAGCAAACCAGGAGTTCGCGTGTGGGATGAGTACAAACAAGAGCACTTTGACCTGCGAGCATTGTTGTTTGTAACAATCAATGATTGGCCAGCTCTGAGTAATCTTTCAGGCCAGTCAAACAAGGGATATAATGCATGCACACATTGTTATGAAGACCTTGACTGTGTATTTTTGAAAAAATGTCGAAAGGTCGTGTACCTTGGCCACCGTCGGTTTCTTCCTGTGAACCACCCAGTACGAAAGAAAGGCAAGCATTTTAAAGGCAAGACAGACCACCAGACCAAACCTCTCAATCGAACCGAGGATGATGTACTCGAAATGGTCAAGGATATAAAAGTGGTATTTGGAAAGGGACGAGGCAGCGAACCTATTCCCAAGGATGCTAAGGGACACGTACCCATGTGGAAGAAGAAATCCATATTTTGGGAGCTACCTTACTGTAATGTCGTAGAGGTCCGCAACGCGATCGACGTGATGCATCTGACAAAGAATCTTTGTGTGAACTTGCTCGGATTCATGGGTGTCTACGGAAAGTCTAAGGATTCACTTGAAGCACGACAAGACTTGCAGCGCATGAAAGAACGACACAACCTACATCCAGAAAAGACAGATGATGGACGTCATTACTTAAGCCCTGCTAGCTACACTCTAAGCAAAGAAGAGAAGGAAAGCATGTTTGAATGTCTTAGCAGCATCAAGGTCTCATTTGGATTCTCCTCCAATATCAAGGGAATAATTAATGTGCCAGAGAAGAAATTCCTGAACTTGAAGTCCCATGACTGTCACGTTCTAATGACGCAATTGCTGCCGGTCGTTTTAAGAGGAATTTTACCTCCACACGTACGTCTAGCCACCGTAAAGCTATGTGCATTCCTCAATGCAATTTCTCAGAAGGCAATCAATCCAGAGCAACTAGCTACTCTGTAGAATGATGTCGTTCAATGTCTCATCAGCTTTGAGTTGGTGTTCCCTCCATCCTTCTTCGATATCATGACACACCTACTAGTTCATCTGGTCAAAGAGATTCATATTCTCGGTCCTATGTTCCTACACAACATGTTTCCCTTCGATAGATTCATGGGTGTCCTAAAGAAATATGTCCATAGTCGTTCCCGGCCAGAAGGAAGCATTGCCAAGGGCTACGGAACAGAGGAGGTCATAGAGTTCTGTGTTGACTTTATTCCAGACCTTGACCCAATTGGCATTCCTGAATCTCGACACGAGGGCAGACTCAGCGGAAAGGGAACACTTGGGAAGAAAACATATATTGGTACGGGAGACGATTACTTTAATAAAGCACACTACACAGTTCTCCAGAACTCCTCATTGGTGGAACCATATATTGAGGTACACAAAGATTTCCTACGGTCCCAGTGGCCCGGGACGAATGAAGCTTGGATAATGCGTCAGCACATGGAAACTTTTGGCGATTGGTTGCGCAAAAAATGTCAAGGTGATGAAAACATTGATGAGCAGTTTTATTTGTTGGCCAGGCAACCATCATGGCATGTCCTCACGTACAAAGGGTACGAGATAAATGGTAACACATTTTACACAGTTGGCCAAGATAAAAGGAGCACCAACCAAAATAGTGGTGTACGCGTGGATGCCACGGATCCAAATGGGAACAGACAAACATATTATGGACGCATAGAAGACATATGGGAACTAGTCTATGTAGCTAATTTTAAAGTTCCTTTGTTCCGGTGCCAATGGGTGAAGATGACCGGAGGTGGGGTAACAGTTGACAAGGAGTATGGGATGACAACCGTGGACCTTAACAATAGTGGGTTCAAAGACGAACCATTCGTCCTTGCTGCAGATGTGAGTCAGGTGTTCTATGTCAAAGATATGTCTACGAAACCAAAGAGAGGAAAAATGATGACCACTCAATCATCAATGAGCCAAAGCGCCACATTGTCCTTTCTGGGAAAAGAAACATTGTCGGAATTGAGGACAAGTCAGACATGTCAGGCGATTACGAAAGGGATGATCGAATTCCGCCCTTCATAGTCAACAAAGAGCCAAGCATTCTGTTAAACAATGAGGATACTCCATGGTTACGGCAGGATCATAACCAAGGGTGATACGTCAAGAAGAAGTTCACTGTTGTGTCGGCTTAACATAAAGTCATGTTTAATAGTATGTGTTGTAAAATGTACGAATTCTGAGAATTGTATGAAACTATATTTGAGAATTGTGAATTTTTACGAGTGTATCAAACTTTGTATTCATCACTTTTCCATTTGGGACCATCTAGGGTTCGGCCAAAGGGTGTTTTTGTAAAAACCAATGCTTTGACTTTGGTTAAACTTGATCAAATGGCCCATTTGATGACTTCAAATGAAAAAATTTTGAATACCAAGTTGTTAGATATTGTGGGGGTATAAACCCCTATACCCTTACTGCTAGACTTGGGCCAGGAGGCTTGGCCCATCACGAAGACAGTTCGAGGCTTGATCCGACTGCTCGGAGTTTGGCGCAAGGAAACAAGACGTGGAGATCAAGCAGGATTCTAGTCGGTTAGAATAGGAATTGATATCGAACTATCTATGGCAATTGTAACCGACTAGGATTAGTTTCTAGATCTGTAACCCTGCCCTCCGGACTATATAAGGAGGGGCAAGGGACCCCCCCTTAGGACACATTATTCTCTCAATACAATCAGACGCAGGACGTAGGTATTACGCCTACACGGCGGCCGAACCTGGATAAAACCCTTGTCTGTGTCTTGCGTCACCATCAAGTTCGTAGCTTGCGCACCGTCTAACGATAAACTACTACCGCGGGCATACCCCAAGGTAGACTGCCGACTAGCTTTCGTCGACAGTGGCGCGCCAGGTAGGGGGTGTGCGTACAGCTCTCTCGGCGAACAAGATGGTCATCATTCCAGCTTCCGCAGCCATGCCCGAAGGCCTCACGTTCACCGTCGGCCAGATCACGTGGACGACTCACGGCGGCGGTCTCACGACCACGGCTGAAGAAACCCAGATCTGATCTGGGATGATGGCGGCGTCAACTCCAACCACGCTGACACCGAGCACTCGACCACCGCTCCCTCGTTACAAGGGAAGAAGGTCGACGGCTCGGACCTTTTCCGAGCCCTTGATCGTGCTGATCTCAAGCTCCTCGAAGCTTCCCGACTAGTAGATGGGATCTCGCGCCAATCTGGTCAAGTCGCGACAACGGACTCTTTCGACTCCTGCCGGCCAACTCGTGTCATCACACACGAACGGCTGGGGACGTCTCTGACAATAACTTCCACCCCCTCAGGGCAGTCCATTGAACTCAAGGCAGGCCCAGACCAGAGTTCCCCTTACGGGCTAAACAACTCAGCCGTTTACTACTCACGGCACATTCAATCCCTTTTTAACAGGGCGGGTTGGTTGCCAAAACGGAGCAGTCGGCCAGCTCGTCACAATGTCAACATGGTGACGATCCGAGAACTACCAAACGACTAGGCTTCCAGCACAAAATCCAGCACCGGATCTGTTCCCACTGAGGTTATAAACTCTGAGGACGAAGATTACGACCTGGAATTACCACCGTACCCTCCGGGTTTCTCTCGCTTCCCGGTCTTTCCGCCCCGGCGGTGAGATCTTGTCTTCAATGTCAGCAATGACGAACCAGTCGTCGATGGAGAGACAGACGAGCAGAGGTAGCTCCACGAACAGCGTAATGCCGACCGAGCTCGGCGACGCGTGGACGAGGAACGGCAACTCCCACCGCATAACCTCAGTGACGCTTTCAACATGGTCGGAGATCAGCAAGTCTACAAAACGCCAAGTGCTAACGTGGCAGTTGCTATGGCAAACCTAGACCGGCTCCCTGATACTCCCGAGTGCCAGGGTGTCCGATCCAGCGTACGCGCACATCTGATCGCCGCAATGGGACAGACAGCCACCTTACTCAAAAGAGTCCAAGCTATCTCCTACACAGAGGTCTCCTCCGACCAGACTCATCGCAGCCGGACCTCACCACAACCCAGCGAGCACCTCCGTAGCCGCAGCCCCCAATAATCGCCGAAAGGATTCACGGCGTGGCAACAGTGGTCGGGACGCTGTGTAACACCTCAGTGTTATGGTTACATCAAACATGTGCATAGCATGAGCATCATCATTTATTCCAAGCATCCATGATCATCATCTATCTTGGGGCATGTCATCCTTTGCAAAAATGTGTTTTAAATGGCTTAAATAGGCTTTCTATGCTTATGTTTGAGTGAACAATGCTTGTGTTTGTGCTTAATGCCTTGGTAAATAGCTTATCTATGCTTAACTTATTCTTGGGAACAATGTTCATGTTAATCACTTCTCCAAAATAATCACTTAAGTCTTACTTATGCAAATAGGCCCTAGAAACCTCTTTTGCTTAGGCTTTTAAAAAGTGTTTCATAAAATGTTTGCATGTCAAAACTTCCTACAGCAAAGTTGTAGCAAATTTTATAAGGAACAAAAGTTGTTTTATGGCCATCTCATGAAAATGATCACAAATAGCTCAAAAGTGGCCCACAAGGCAGTTTTGGGGCTGTTTTCCACACTTAGAAATTTTCTAAGTCCCCGGGTGGTTTGCAGTTTGCGTGATCGATTTTGGAAACTCTATATCTTTCAATCCAGGCCGATCTAGTCCTTGCTCTAGTTGACAAAGTTGTAGATCTCGTCTAGTACTCCAAGTTTGTCAACTACACCATCTCCTAATTCGCTCTGGTTTGGGAGATAATCATCGGCCAAGTCGCTCTGTCAGTCGACCATTGCCTTCTCTGAATCCACTTGGAGCTCGCCGACGTGGCCGACCGCCGGCAGCGCCCCGTCGCCATTTGGCGCCCGTACGCCGTTCCTGGCCCCGCCTGTCAGCCCTCGTCGCGTGCATGACCTCCACGGCGACGCCCCGAGCGCGTGGACGCGTCCACTTCGCTCCTCCTCGCCTCCACTCGCCAGAAAAGCTCCGCAGCGAGCTCTCCGCCGCGAGCTCACTCCGGCGAGCTCGTGTGCGCTCCTCTCTGCGTTTCCGTCCACCAAACTCCACCCAAAGCTCCGCCGTGAGCTGCTCTCCAAGCTCCACCCTCTAACTCGCCGAGAAACCCACCGGTGAGCCGACATTTCTTTCTTCCCCCAAATCGGTCCGCCGTGACCCTCTTCTCCGGCGAACTCAATGCCGAGCGTTGTGAGGCTTCTCATCGTCCTTGGTTAGGTCCTAGAGGTAGCTTAGGTCCTTAGCGAGCTTTTGCGCCACCTGGTGGACGCTCTACCGGGTTCTCCGTCGCCGGACACGGTGCGCAGCGCCGCCGTGCTTCCGCCGGAGTTGGGTGCTCTCGTGGCCAGCGCTTTCCACGGGGATCCAGGCCAAGCCGTGTACCTAGGAAGCTTCGCCCTAGTCTGCTGGTGCTGTAGAAGGCCTTAGGTCACGCTCTACCGGCCTGAGGACTCCGGCGTAACGCCGAGCACCTCCGCCGAGCCGCCATTGTCGACGGTGAGCTCCTTCCGGTGGCTCCGCCGTGGCAAAAGTAGGGTCAATCGAGTCGTTAGGGTTTGGGGATCACGTTGATGCCCTGGGTTTGGCCGGAGACCTCGCCGTCGCGGAGAAATCGCCGGCGAAGATCACCTCGGCCGCGAGGAAGAAGAGCCTGACGGGTGGGACCCCCTGTCAGCGACTCTCTTTCCCTCCTTTTCTTTTATTCAAAATCCTGATTTTTGGCTTTCTTGCAAAAATCATATCTCCTGTTTCTGAGATCCAAAAATTGTGAAACAAATTTTGTGTTGTTTCTTGAGATGGCTAGTATTTAATAAAAATATAAAATGAATCATGTTTTCTGAGAAATTATTTATTAAGGATTTAATCTTGTTATTCATGGATAAATGCATATCTCTGGTTTTACTGATTAGTTTGCTCTGAAAATTTTATGGTAGTCTTTGCATGGCATTAGAGTGCTCTGATAATTATTTCATGATTTTTGGAGCACTGCAGTTGTGATATGTAATTTGTGTTTGAAATATGGCTTGTTTCTTTAATTAAATCACATAAAATAATTGGTGCTTATGCTGGTGCTCTATTTTTGTGGTAAACTTATTTATGGTATTCCTAAGATATAAATAATCTGAAATCTGTTGTTTGACATTATATAAGTCATGTTTATGAATTTATGAAATAAATGCCTTGATACATGTTAAATGCATATCTTTAATTTGGCATATGCAATGGTCCTGAAATTTTTTTGGTGGTGATCTGAGGTTATACTTGTGCCTCTGTAATTTTTGTAGATTTTTCTGAGCACTTTAACTAATATCTTGTAAATATGCCTTACCTAAAATTAATTAACAAATGCCTTGTTAAGTAATTGTTTTGGGGTTTTCAACTGATGATCTGGTGACCTTGTATTATGTTTGTGCTCATGAGTCATATGGTTGGCATAGTTTGTGTTTTGATCATGTCATTAAATAATTAACTATAGGGTTAAATGCTGTCTGGACAGCAAGTGAATAATTTAACTTTGCTTAATGATAATTTGACTTTCTGTGGAACTTGTATAAAACAAAGTTGTTCTAAACTTGTTGAACTAACTGTGGTTTAAATTTGAGGTCATTTGGCCAAGTAGTTTAAAAGTTATAGCTGTTCCAAGTTGGGTTCCAGAAATAGGGGTTCTCTGTTTTTCTGGGACAGAACCTGGAACTTTGTTAAAATGACTAGTTTAATGTTTGAATCTTGCTGTCATGTTTAAAGGTGAGTTGTAGACAATTTCCTAAGCTTTCCAGAATATCCTTACTCATGTTTGTTGGACCTGTGTATCTATAATTATGATTTATTTACTGAGCATACTTGTTTTATGTTGCTTGCTGCTTTAGTGACATGATAGGTTTTGGGTTATGTTAACTTGTTTATTCTTGTGAGTTAGTATAACTCTTGTTCCGTAAATGAGTGTCCAGTGAGTTGCTGGTGCTATTAAGCATTTATCTGTAGCATGTGCACCTTCTCATTCATCGAGCATGCAATAGGTGCACCGGACGTGGCAGTTTCCTTCGAGCTCCAAGCGAACCCCGAAGGCCAGGAAGGCAGCCAGGAGGTGGAGGTCCAGCAAGCCGGACTCGAGGAGCCCGAAGAAGAAGTTGAGTGCCCAAGTCACGAGCCGGCATCGTTCGTGAAAGGCAAGCCCCGGAGCATTTTAAGCCTCCTCTATTTTCGAAAGTTTACTTAATACGTTATATCTATTGATGCATTACGTATAGGAGTTGTGATGAAATTGTTGCTGCATTCTACTCTATCCTTGTCCAGATAACTTACCCTCCCTGGTTGTAGAGTTAGGTTCGAGTAGCAGCTTAGCTATGCTTTAATCGGTAGAAGTCGGGTGATATCCTGTCATCCGCGCGATATAGGGTTGTGTCGGGTCGCGATGGTCTATATGTGCTATCGTGGATGGAACCTGGTTAATTTGACTTAAGCCGGGCGGAGTTTTGCAAGTGTGTAGTAACTCCGTCTGTGGCAGCTAAGGACCGATCGTTGTACGTCCTCTTGTCATGTTGAACGCATGCCTGACACTTAGTTGGCCGGATAACTCGTTCCGACCGCGAAGCCGAGTAGTATGACTCAGGCCGGAAGACCGGCAAGTATAAAGTGCGCACTACCGGAGGAAGTGCGGTGTGCGGGGGACCATTGGCGTAAGTCCAAAGGCAGGTGAGTTAAAATTCCTGACCTCCCTGGCAGAGTGGTAGCCCTGGGAGTGCGGCGCTGATCGGAGCCGCGATTCCTGAGTTGTACCAAAGGTGACCCGTTGGCTCTCCGGCAGGGGATGCTTGGGTGAGTGCTAGGAATAAACCTCCAGCTGGATAGGAATTCGATTCGAATCGCCGTCTCTCCCGGTTAGTGAGAACTTGACAGAGCAGCGGCAAACGTAGCATTCACTAATGAACTTGGTTCGTGATAATAATGATAGCAAGAAGAACATATGATGAAATTGATATGGTTACTATTGTTTGGAATAATCAAGTGATGTGTAGTAGTACAGGTGCTAATCTAGTAGTAGGCTGATGATGAATAAATTTGATGCTCTTAAAATGACTTAGTGGTAAGTTAAGCTTTTGGCAAAAAGGTGAGTCAACCAACTCCACTTAAAATTTAGCCATGCATGATCCTTGGTGTCTTTTATGTTTACTAGACGGGTAAGTCTAGCTGAGTACATCCTCGTACTCAGGGTTTATTCCCACCTGTTGCAGATGATATCTTCTATGATGGTTTCTGCAAGACCTGTCTCCATCCCGCTGGGGATGAGGACTAACCGTTGGGCACGGTTCTCTAGTCTTCTCGTCTATGATGCTTTTGGAAGGATGGCATAGACTCTGGCAGTAACAAACTTGTGAACTGAACTTTGAACAAGTGTGTGTACTTATTTTGCTTCCGCTACTTCGAACAAGTGTTGTAATAACTTAATACTCCGATGTGGTGCCGCTTCGACGGCAATGAATGACTATGTAACATTCGTTGTGTTTATGTTGAACTATTACGATCTTGGTTTGTTGCGAGTTGGTTTGAAGTCCTTCGTGATTTCGATTGACTACCGGGATTATATGGGCTCAAGTCTAGAAACTTGATTGTTTGACGATCGTTTCTGCACTTGAACTCTTATAATTTGGTCGGTTCTGTGACAGCTGGCATCGGAGCAAGTTCAGCATTATAAATGCAGCGTTTGTGTATTTAAAACAAAAGAATTTTAAATAAAATGGTGTAAAACAAATAATTAAGTTATGCCAGTGGTCGAATCCTCCTTGCCCATATAAGGACTCTAGGTGGCTATGTAAGTACTGACTTGGGGGGTTTTATTTATGCATCGCCGGCAGTACTCAGGTATGGATGTGTGATGACCGCACTATGCTACCCTGTGGTCTAATGGTGGAGGTAGCCTTCATATGTGAATTAGCCACATATGTCGCTAGATTTAAATTATGCAACGTCGCACCTACGCTCAGGTAAGTGTGAGCTGTGAGAGCATGATCGTCCAAACGACGGTCTAGGGGAGTGTTCGCGGTGGTTTTCTGGAGTGGTTACATGTCGAAACCATGGAGCCACGAAAGAAACTTAATTGGGGAGCATTTAATTTCTCGGGTAGTTGTGGTGTCATTGTTGGGGCATGTTGGGCATGTCCAAGCAATGTGCACTTAGTTTACTGCTTTCTTGAGTGATATATTGGGAACTGTTGGGCTGAAATGAAGTTTTCTGCAGGTACTCTAACAGCGCACGTATAAACCGATAGTTACCGTATCGAGAGACGAATGTATGCCACCATATATCCGTTAGAATATTAATTTTCTAGGTTTGTGAGAACGTACGGTTCGTGCATGCATCATGTCGCATTCATACATACATTCTGTCCGTTTCTTCCCTTACAAGTTCGTCCCTTTTTAAATAAATAAAAGTTGCTGCAATTAATCCTCTTTTACCCATGGCATTCCTATTCCTTTCCACAGATGGACGCACCCGCTTCGCCTCGTCCCAGTGACACTTTCTTGCACGAGTTTGGTACTCCTACCCTGCTCTGGGGAGTGTTACGGACTGTTGGGTATACTGAGCCACCTCAGTATTCTTGGTGGGAGATGGAGAGCACAGGAGGGATCCAGTGGTTTGCTGTGCAGGGAGTTGTCCCTCCCCATGGGGACAAGCCGGCATGGACAGGCTGGACGTGCAGCTCAGATGGGCAGACTCCTTGGGAGGCAGCTCAGGTTGCAGCCCAGACTATCCTGCTCGACATCTGTCAGAGGTGTGGTGACGAGCTGACAGGAGGACCAGCGGCCTCCATTCCTAGTGCTGACCCAGCAGCCGCGGAGTGGAAACAGGCTGATGGTTGTGCTTTGGTTCGAGGCAGAGGAGAGAGAGCTGAGAGCTCTAGTCCTGCTATGAGTGCTATGATGGCTGTACTCAAGCTGATCAGTCAGCGAGAGGGCACCTATGCACAGGTGATGGTGGCTGTTCGCAGGGCCCAGGAGATGCAGCGGAAGGCTGAAAAGCGGGCTCGCAAGTTTCGCAAGCAAGCTAGACTCCTGGAGCAAACCCAGAAGGACCGCAATGACTGGGAGGACATAGCGGAGTACCGTAGACAGCAGTGGGTGAAGGCCATCAGAGAGAGAGATCATAAGCAGGATCAGATGAGCCAGTTAGCTCGAGAGAGGGAGACTTTGCAGGAGCGCTTGGTGCAGCTCACCCGCGAGAGGGATACTGCACTCCGTGTGTCGGAGAACAGGCGCCGAGCATGGGAGATGCACCGAGTTCAGTCGCTTGAGCGGGAGAACTATCTACAGGGTCAGATTGAGGCTGGTCTTGTGGAGATTCACCGTCTCAACAACTTGCTACACCCTATTCCTCGCCCTATACCCATGTATCCAGAGGTGGGACCTCAGGTGATTGTGGCCGATGATGATGGTATGGAGGTTGATGGACCAGCAGCGGCTGCACCACCTTTACACGAGGACGTAGAGGATGAGGAGCTTGAGCCGGTTAGCGACGAGGATGGAGAGGCGATCTTTGACGCTGACTCGGACGACGAGCCTGGAGTGTAGGGAGTAGTGAGTAGTTGTTGCCAGGATCTTTTGTTGTATGCCAGTCGCGGTGTTGCTTTTGTAACCATGTTGTAATCCGAAACTTTGACCTTGACTCATGGCATGTACTGAAAGGGTGTAATAACTTCATGGACCCTATGTGCAGTCTTTATGATCGTTATGTTATGCCGATGTTTTCCGTTGTGGTGCGTATTGCGGATATCTATGTCATGTGTTGGATTGGTGATGTTGTTTTGTGGAATGGAATTGTTGTGCCTTTCTGTAAAGCTATTCTCTCGAATACTTTCAGGCATGAATATAAGTTCTTCTACGGCAAATCTTGTCATCATCAATGCTCACTGACTGTGTCTTTACAGATGTCTCGTGGCACCCGGGGTGCGGAACAGCGTGCAAACATGAATCCACCACCTCCTCCCCCACTACCAAATCCAGCTGAGCTGATGCAAATGATGGTGGAAAACCAGAGGATGCTCACTGAAACCATCAATCGGATGGCAAATCAGGGTGGCCGTAATGCACAGGAAGGACCAGCTCCTAACCAGTACAGTAGCTTCAAGGACTTCATGGATACGAAGCCCCCACCTTTCAGAGAAGCTGAAGAACCCCTTCAAGCTGAAGAGTGGCTGAATACGGTGGAACAAAAGTTTCGCCTACTTCGGTTGACTGAAAGTTTGAAGGCAGAGTATGCAGCTCATCAACTGCAAGGACCGGCAGGCATCTGGTGGAATCAGTATCGGGAGGCTCTTCCAGCCGACACCGTGCTTGATTGGAATCTTTTCCGTGAGGCGTTTAAAGGGCATTTCATTCCTCCGGGTGTTATGGAGATGAAGCACACCGAGTTCATGCAGCTGACTCAGGGCAACAAGACTCTGAAGGAGTATTTGCATGCTTTCAATCACTTGTCTAGGTATGCTCCTGTGTTTGTGAACACGGAGACGAAAAAGATCGCTAGTTTCAAGCGGGGTTTGGGTCCCAAATTGCTGAAGACTATGGGCCGCACTAGGTGTACAACTTTCAATGAGTTTGTCAGTGATGCTCTTACTCAAGAGAATTATAACACTGTGTACACTGCGACCAAGACTCGCAAGAGGACTTTTGAGGCCGGGGCAGGATCATCTCAGTCCAAGGCTCCAGTGGCAGCAAGGCCACCATTCCGTGCTCCAACCCCCAACCAGCGATACCGCCCTCCAATGAAGAAGAATCAGGCAAAGACGGGTTTTCGCAAGGGGTACTCTATTGCTCTTCCTAGGGGCAACACGGGTCCCAACTATGCCAAGACTCCACCTGCCAACCGTCCGTGCTGGAACTGCAATCAGACCGGGCATTGGCAGAGCAACTGTCCTTACCCGCCAAAGAAGGGCAACCAGGGGAACGTCCGTCAGGGGCGTGTTCATTACACAACTGTGGAGGCAATCCCTGCTGGTGAGGTAGTCACGGCTGGTAAGTTTCTGGTCAATCAACATGATGCACTCGTGCTTTTTGATTCTGGAGCATCGCATTCTTTTGTGAGTTCTGAATTTATATCTAAGCATAACATCAAGACCATCACACTTGATAAGGGCAGTTATTGCATTAGTGCTGCGGGAAATGACATTTCCACCAATCAAGTGGTTTTGGGGGCAACTCTGGAGATAGGAGGCCGTCAGTTTCTTGCTGATCTGGTTGTGTTACCCGGTGTGGGCATAGATGTAATTCTGGGGATGAAGTGGATGAGTGGTAATGGAGTTCTTATTGACACCACCACTCGTGTAGTGATGTTGAAAGACCCAGATACCAAGGAGGCATTTCTAGTGCAACTCCCTCGTGATATTCAAATTCGTAGCACTGTGAATGCAGTCATCTCTAAGGCTATTCAGGATATTCCGGTGGTGTGTGAGTTTCCGGATGTTTTTCCTGATGATCTACCCGGGCTTCCTCCGGATCGGGATGTGGAGTTTAAAATTGAATTGATTCCAGGCACCGCTCCGATCTCTAGAAGACCTTATAGGATGCCGCCCAATGAATTAGCTGAGCTTAAGACCCAACTAAATGAGTTGTTGCAGAAGGGTCTTATTCGTCCTAGTTCTTCTCCTTGGGGTTGTCCGGCTATCTTTGTGAAGAAGAAGGATCAGTCTTTGCGCATGTGTGTGGACTATCGTCCCCTAAATGCAGTAACTATCAAGAACAAATACCCTCTTCCTCGCATTGACATCTTGTTTGATCAGTTGTCTAAGGCTAAGGTATTCTCCAAGATTGATTTGCGATCTGGGTACCATCAGATCAAGATCCGTCCTGAAGATATCCCTAAGACGGCTTTCTCGACGAGGTATGGGTTGTATGAGTACCTTGTCATGTCCTTCGGGCTTACGAATGCACCTGCTCATTTCATGTATCTTATGAATTCGGTGTTCATGCCCGAATTGGACAAGTTTGTAGTGGTCTTCATTGATGATATCTTGGTATATTCTTGCAATGAAGAGGAGCATGCAGAGCATCTGCGTGTCGTATTGTCGCGTTTGCGCGAACATCAGCTTTATGCTAAGTTTAGCAAATGCGAGTTTTGGCTAAAGAAAGTACCTTTCTTGGGCCATGTCTTATCTGAAGAAGGCATATCGGTGGATCCGGCTAAGGTGCAAGAGGTGCTGGATTGGAAAGTTCCAACTTCGGTACACGAGGTTCGGAGTTTTCTCGGTTTGGCTGGGTATTACCGTCGGTTTATTCCGGAGTTCTCCAAAATATCCAAGCCTATGACTCGTCTACTTCAGAAAGATGAAAAGTTTGTGTGGACACCTGAGTGTGAAGAGGCATTCCACAAGTTGAGGACGCTGTTGACATCAGCTCCTGTCCTAGCTCAACCTGATATCGAGAAGCCTTTCGATGTCTTTTGTGACGCATCAGGTATTGGTTTAGGCTGTGTGTTGATGCAGGAAGGTCGCGTTATCGCGTATGCCTCGCGCCAACTTCGAAAGCATGAGGTCAATTACCCCACTCATGACTTAGAATTGGCAGCAGTTGTTCATGCTTTGAAAATCTGGAGGCATTATTTGCTGGGTAATCTGTGTAATATCTACACCGATCATAAGAGCCTCAAGTACATCTTCACTCAACCTGAACTGAACATGCGGCAGCGAAGGTGGCTTGAGTTGATTAAAGACTATAATCTCCAAGTGCACTATCATCCGGGCAAGGCAAACGTAGTGGCGGATGCCTTGAGTCGGAAAGCGCACTGTCACTCAATCCAAGTGGAAGATCCGTTGTTGTCACATCTTATGCATCCGTTTGTGCTCAACCAGATTTCTCTGGAAAGTGCCATTCGCAATCGAGTCATCGAGTTGCAGCAGACAGATGTAGGCATCTACCATATCAAGAGAAAGATGAAAGAAGAGGAAACCAAGCATTTCTGGGTTGATGAAAACGGAATCCTTTGGTTCAAGGATCGACTTGTGGTCCCAAAAGACCGCGAGCTGCGAAATCAGATCTTATCCGAAGCTCATTCATCCAAAATGTCTATCCATCCTGGTAGTAGCAAGATGTATCAGGATCTGAAACCTTTGTTTTGGTGGACAAAGATGAAAAAGGAGATAGCGGCTTTCGTCGCTCGCTGCGACAATTGTTGTCGTGTGAAGGCTGTTCACATGAAAGCTGGTTTACTTCAACCCTTGCCAATTCCTGGTTGGAAATGGGAAGAAGTCAGCATGGATTTCATCAGTGGACTCCCAACTTCTGTTAAGGGTTATGACTCCATCTGGGTGGTGGTAGATCGTTTGACCAAGGTTGCTCGATTTATCCCAGTTCGAACTGATTATCGTCCTCATCAGTATGCGGAGTTGTATTTCGAGCACATTGTTCGTCAGTATGGTGTGCCTCGAACAATCATATCTGATCGTGGACCACAGTTCACTGCTCGTTTTTGGGAATGTCTTCATGAGCAGATTGGTACTCACTTGGTCCGCAGTTCTGCTTATCATCCCCAAACAGCAGGTCAAACTGAACGAGTTAACCAGATCCTTGAAGATATGTTGAGGGCATGTGCTCTCTCGTCAAAAGGTTCTTGGGTCAAGTGGTTGCCAAGAGTATCAAAATGGCTCCATTTGAAGCCTTGTACGGTCGAAAGTGTCGAACCCCGTTGAATTGGGTAGAAGCTGGAGAGCGAAGATACTACGACATCGATTTCGTGAACGAAGCAGAGCAGAAAGTCCGTGTTATCCAGCAACATCTGGAAGCTGCTCAAGCCCGTCAGAAAAGTTATGCCGACAAGAGAAGGAAGCCGATTGAGTTTTCAGTTGGTGACCATGTGTACATCAAGGTGTCTCCGATGAAGGGTGTACAAAGGTTCGGAGTCAAGCGAAAGCTTGCGCCTCGCTATGTGGGACCTTATCGGATTCTCGAAAAGAAAGGGAATGTGGCATACAAAGTTCAACTCCCAGTTGCGCTTCGAGCTATCTTCCCCGTTTTCCACGTATCACAATTGAAGAAGTGCCTTCGTGTACCGGAGGAACGAGTGGAAATTCGGGATATCAAGTTAAAATCAGACTTGGTGTATGAGGAGAAACCCGTAGCGATTCTTGATCGCAAGGAACGGGAAACGCGTAATCGTGTGGTTAAACTCTACAAGGTGTTGTGGAGCAACCACGGGGAAGAAGATGCCACTTGGGAGACCGAGGATTATCTAAAAGAAGTTTACAAAACCTTCTTCGAAAATCAGTAAGCTTTCAAATCTCGGGACGAGATTTTTGTAAGGGGGGAGGGCTGTAACACCCCAGTGTTATGGTTACATCAAACATGTGCATAGCATGAGCATCATCATTTATTCCAAGCATCCATGATCATCATCTATCTTGGGGCATGTCATCCTTTGCAAAAATGTGTTTTAAATGGCTTAAATAGGCTTTCTATGCTTATGTTTGAGTGAACAATGCTTGTGTTTGTGCTTAATGCCTTGGTAAATAGCTTATCTATGCTTAACTTATTCTTGGGAACAATGTTCATGTTAATCACTTCTCCAAAATAATCACTTAAGTCTTACTTATGCAAATAGGCCCTAGAAACCTCTTTTGCTTAGGCTTTTAAAAAGTGTTTCATAAAATGTTTGCATGTCAAAACTTCCTACAGCAAAGTTGTAGCAAATTTTATAAGGAACAAAAGTTGTTTTATGGCCATCTCATGAAAATGATCACAAATAGCTCAAAAGTGGCCCACAAGGCAGTTTTGGGGCTGTTTTCCACACTTAGAAATTTTCTAAGTCCCCGGGTGGTTTGCAGTTTGCGTGATCGATTTTGGAAACTCTATATCTTTCAATCCAGGCCGATCTAGTCCTTGCTCTAGTTGACAAAGTTGTAGATCTCGTCTAGTACTCCAAGTTTGTCAACTACACCATCTCCTAATTCGCTCTGGTTTGGGAGATAATCATCGGCCAAGTCGCTCTGTCAGTCGACCATTGCCTTCTCTGAATCCACTTGGAGCTCGCCGACGTGGCCGACCGCCGGCAGCGCCCCGTCGCCATTTGGCGCCCGTACGCCGTTCCTGGCCCCGCCTGTCAGCCCTCGTCGCGTGCATGACCTCCACGGCGTCGCCCGCGCAGAGTGGACGCGTCCACTTCGCTCCTCCTCGCCTCCACTCGCCAGAAAAGCTCCGCAGCGAGCTCTCCGCCGCGAGCTCACTCCGGCGAGCTCGTGTGCGCTCCTCTCTGCGTTTCCGTCCACCAAACTCCACCCAAAGCTCCGCCGTGAGCTGCTCTCCAAGCTCCACCCTCTAACTCGCCGAGAAACCCACCGGTGAGCCGACATTTCTTTCTTCCCCCAAATCGGTCCGCCGTGACCCTCTTCTCCGGCGAACTCAATGCCGAGCGTTGTGAGGCTTCTCACCGTCTTTGGTTAGGTCCTAGAGGTAGCTTAGGTCCTTAGCGAGCTTTTGCGCCACCTGGTGGACGCTCTACCGGGTTCTCCGTCGCCGGACACGGTGCGCAGCGCCGCCGTGCTTCCGCCGGAGTTGGGTGCTCTCGTGGCCAGCGCTTTCCACGGGGATCCAGGCCAAGCCGTGTACCTAGGAAGCTTCGCCCTAGTCTGCTGGTGCTGTAGAAGGCCTTAGGTCACGCTCTACCGGCCTGAGGACTCCGGCGTAACGCCGAGCACCTCCGCCGAGCCGCCATTGTCGACGGTGAGCTCCTTCCGGTGGCTCCGCCGTGGCAAAAGTAGGGTCAATCGAGTCGTTAGGGTGTGGGGATCACGTTGATGCCCTGGGTTTGGCCGGAGACCTCGCCGTCGCGGAGAAATCGCCGGCGAAGATCACCTCGGCCGCGAGGAAGAAGAGCCTGACGGGTGGGACCCCCTGTCAGCGACTCTCTCTTTCCCTCCTTTTCTTTTATTCAAAATCCTGATTTTTGGCTTTCTTGCAAAAATCATATCTCCTGTTTCTGAGATCCAAAAATTGTGAAACAAATTTTGTGTTGTTTCTTGAGATGGCTAGTATTTAATAAAAATATAAAATGAATCATGTTTTCTGAGAAATTATTTATTAAGGATTTAATCTTGTTATTCCTGGATAAATGCATATCTCTGGTTTTACTGATTAGTTTGCTCTGAAAATTTTATGGTAGTCTTTGCATGGCATTAGAGTGCTCTGATAATTATTTCATGATTTTTGGAGCACTGCAGTTGTGATATGTAATTTGTGTTTGAAATATGGCTTGTTTCTTTAATTAAATCACATAAAATAATTGGTGCTTATGCTGGTGCTCTATTTTTGTGGTAAACTTATTTATGGTATTCCTAAGATATAAATAATCTGAAATCTGTTATTTGACATTATATAAGTCATGTTTATGAATTTATGAAATAAATGCCTTGATACATGTTAAATGCATATCTTTAATTTGGCATATGCAATGGTCCTGAAATTTTTATGGTGGTGATCTGAGGTTATACTTGTGCCTCTGTAATTTTTGTAGATTTTTCTGAGCACTTTAACTAATATCTTGTAAATATGCCTTATCTAAAATTAATTAACAAATGCCTTGTTAAGTAATTGTTTTGGGGTTTTCAACTGATGATCTGGTGACCTTGCAATATGTTTGTGCTCATGAGTCATTTGGTTGACATGGTTTGTGTGTTGGTCATATCATTAAATAATTAACTATAGGGTTAAATGCTGTCTGGACAGCAAGTGAATAATTTAACTTTGCTTAAGGATAATTTGACTTTCTGTGGAACTTGTATAAAACAAAGTTGTTCTAAACTTGTTGAACTAACTGTGGTTTAAATTTGAGGTCATTTGGCCAAGTATTTTAAAAGTTATAGCTGTTCCAAGTTGGGTTCCAGAAATAGGGGTTCTCTGTTTCTCTGGAACAGAAACTGGAACTTTGTTAAAATGACTAGTTTAATGTTTGAATCTTGCTGTCATGTTTAAAGATGAGTTGTAGATAATTTCCTAAGCTTTCCAGAATATCCTTACTCATGTTTGTTGGACCTGTCTATCCATACTTATGATTTAATTACTGAGCATACTTGTTTTATGTCGCTTGCTGCTTTAGTGCCATGATAGGTTTTGAGTTGTGTTAACTTGTTTATTCTTGTGAGTTAGTATAACTCTTGTTCCGTAAATGAGTGTCCAGTGAGTTGCTGGTGCTATTAAGCATTTATCTGTAGCATGTGCACCTTCTCATTCATCGAGCATGCAATAGGTGCACCGGACGTGGCAGTTTCCTTCGAGCTCCAAGCGAACCCCGAAGGCCAGGAAGGCAGCCAGGAGGTGGAGGTCCAGCAAGCCGGACTCGAGGAGCCCGAAGAAGAAGTTGAGTGCCCAAGTCACGAGCCGGCATCGTTCGTGAAAGGCAAGCCCCGGAGCATTTTAAGCCTCCTCTATTTTCGAAAGTTTACTTAATACGTTATATCTATTGATGCATTACGTATAGGAGTTGTGATGAAACTGTTGCTGCATTCTACTCTATCCTTGTCCAGATAACTTACCCTCCCTGGTTGTAGAGTTAGGTTCGAGTAGCAGCTTAGCTATGCTTTAATCGGTAGAAGTCGGGTGATATCCTGTCATCCGCGCGATATAGGGTTGTGTCGGGTCGCGATGGTCTATATGTGCTATCGTGGATGGAACCTGGTTAATTTGACTTAAGCCGGGCGGAGTTTTGCAAGTGTGTAGTAACTCCGTCTGTGGCAGCTAAGGACCGATCGTTGTACGTCCTCTTGTCATGTTGAACGCATGCCTGACACTTAGTTGGCCGGATAACTCGTTCCGACCGCGAAGCCGAGTAGTATGACTCAGGCCGGAAGACCGGCAAGTATAAAGTGCGCACTACCGGAGGAAGTGCGGTGTGCGGGGGACCATTGGCGTAAGTCCAAAGGCAGGTGAGTTAAAATTCCTGACCTCCCTGGCAGAGTGGTAGCCCTGGGAGTGCGGCGCTGATCGGAGCCGCGATTCCTGAGTTGTACCAAAGGTGACCCGTTGGCTCTCCGGCAGGGGATGCTTGGGTGAGTGCTAGGAATAAACCTCCAGCTGGATAGGAATTCGATTCGAATCGCCGTCTCTCCCGGTTAGTGAGAACTTGACAGAGCAGCGGCAAACGTAGCATTCACTAATGAACTTTGTTCATGATAATGATGATAGCAAGAAAAACATATGATGAAATTTGATATGGTTACTATTGTTTGTAATAATCAAATGATGTGTTGTAGTACAGGTGCTAATCTAGTGGTAGGCTGATGATAAATAAATTTGATGCTCTTAAAATGATTTAGTTGTAAGTTAAGCTTTTGGCAAAAGGTGAGTCAACTAGCTCCACTTAAAATTCAGCCTTTCATGATCCTTGGTGTCCTTTATGTTTTACTGGACGGGTAAGTCTAGCTGAGTACATCCTTGTACTCAGGGTTTATTCCCCACCTGTTGCAGATGATATCTTCTATGACGGTTTCTGCAAGACCTGTCTCCATCCCGCTGGGGATGAGGACTAACCGTTGGGCACGGTTCTCTACTCTTCTCGTCTATGATGCTTTTGGAAGGATGACCTAGACTCTGGCAGTAACGAATTTGTGAACTGAACTTTGAACAAGTGTGTGTACTTATTTTGCTTCCGCTACTTCGAACAAGTGTTGTAATAACTTAATACTCCGATGTGGTGCCGCTTCGACGGCAATGAATGACTATGTAACATTCGTTGTGTTTATGTTGAACTATTACGATCTTGGTTTGTTGCGAGTTGGTTTGAAGTCCTTCGTGATTTCGATTGACTACCGGGATTATATGGGCTCAAGTCTAGAAACTTGATTGTTTGCCGATCGTTTCTGCACTTGAACTCTTATAATTTGGTCGGTTCTGTGACACGCTGGCGGCCACCACGAGCAGAATCGTGGACGTGGTCAGGAAGTAGACTAGGACAGGGATCTACGATACAACATTCCTCCCAAGGATGCCCGGGACCGCATCAACAGGCGCGCCACGGAAAGAGCGGTGCACGAAAACCTGCGGCGCATTGAGTATGATGCCACGCACGGTCCCCCCGGCCTGAGACAGTTTTCCTCACACCTTCGCCAGGTCGTGTGGCCCCGCAACTTCAAGCTCGAGAAACTCAAAAAGTACGACGGTAAGGAAAACCCAGAGAACTGGATTACTCTTTATGAGATTGCAGTCCGTTCAGCAGCAGGAGATGAGCACGTCATGGCCAACTACTTCTCAGTCGTCCTCGATCAGGCTGGTCATCATTGGCTCCTGGGCCTGCCCGAGGACTCTTTCGACTCCTGGGAAGAACTGCGCCAAGCATTTATCGACAATTTCATCGCTACCTGCGAGCAACCCGGGAACAAATACGACCTTGAGAGAATAAGGGATAGAAAAAATGAGCCTCTGCGATTACATTCGACGATTCTCCGATATGCGTCTTAAAATCTCGAAAATTTCTCACGACGAGGCCATATCGGCTTTCATCAAAGGGCTACGCTTCCACGAAGCACTGAGGAACAAGCTACTGCGCAAAAGGCCGACCACGATGGCTGAACTCCTTGCCACGGCCAAAAATTACGTCGACACCGATGGCGCAGAAAAGCTCATCCGGGACGATGCGAGAGGTCCCGACCAGCCTCCTCGACGGGACGACAGTCGTGGTCGTTTTGACAACAGGAACCATCGTCGCCCCGACAACCGCGACCACAGAGAAGGTTGGGATAGGCGGCATGACAATCGTGACGACTTCAGGGGCAAGCGCCCTCGCGACCACGACCACGAGGTGAATACGGTCAAGCGCCCCAACGGGCGACGGGACTACAGGAAGATTACAACCAAGGTGACGGCATTAAGCTTTTAGATGACATACACGCCGGATCCTGTGGCAACCACGCCGCCTCCAGAACACTGGTCGGAAAGGCTTTCCGAGCAGGCTTTTACTGGCCAACTGCGGTCGCCGGCGTCGAGAAACTGGTCCGACATTGCGAAGGATGCCAGTTCTTTGCCAAAAGGACTCACATGCCTGCTCACGAGATTCAAACTATCCCGTCATCCTGGCCTTTCGCCTGTTGGGGCCTGGACATGATTGGGCCATTTAAGCCGGCCCCCGGTAACTTCAAGTTCGTCTTCGTGTTAATTGTTGATATTTGGGAACGCAATAAGGAATTGATCCGCAAGCGCACGGATATCGGTGAGCACTTCACCCGGGAAATTATCCAGAGTATCGTATTTATTTTTTTACTACTAGGAGAAAGAGTGCATCTGACTAACCGGTCTATTACTACTAACCTTTAGGCACAAAGAATGTCTTTCGATGTGAGTGATAAATAGAGAAGACTGCAACCGTAGTCTCCTTCTAACCTTGGTAAGGATGATCTACTGTTCTAATGGGGAGGCTAACGGAATCTAGACAACACAAAGGATGTTCGACCCGCACCTATAAACCCTATCCTTCCTGCTAACGAGATGTGATCTACAAAGGTAGCTCGGAAATGTCACGTTCCTCACTACTACCACGGTCCAGCTAGTCAGGGAATATCTATGAGTACCCCAGCCTAAACACCACGTTTACGCCAGCAATGATTACTCTAAACTCTATGCGAAGAGATTAAAGTAAACTCATAAACCATAAGAACAATAAAACAAGAACTTACTAGAATTTAGAAGTCGAATTACTGAAGAATCCTAGGAGCAAGCTTCGGGTTAGGAGAACTTGATCCCGCAGGTACAAGCTTGGAGTAGACACCGACAGGCCGGGCTTCCTCCACTCTACACCTCCACTCTATCTCTCTCAATCTAGTAGAAACTAGAAGATCTATTTCTACCTTACATTGATTGCTAAGCCTAAAAAGAAATATTAATTAGAGAAGAGGTTTTCCTTCGAGGGCACCCCTCAGTCTCTATGATAATTTCTTCATGTCTTCTCCAGGGGCCAGGGGGCCTCGCTTATATAGTCCTCCCCTTCTATGCGTTTTTGGGTCGATAGCCGAGGTGGTACTATGTTTTTCTTGATCCAATAGGTCGGTGGAATATCCCGAGCGAAGGAGTCCTGAATTGGCTCCAGCAGGGGGGCGGGCGCCCAGGCTGCCACGGCGGGCGCCCTGGGCCTGGCCCAGTTTCGCCTCCGCTTCGGTCTCGTGGCTTCTGGAGTCTTCTAGATGATGTAAAATTACGCGGTGCGTTAATATCTCTATGTAATCCCGACATGTGGGCCTTTCTTCCTTATTTCCTGATAACCCCCTGCAGAAACAGATAAACAACAAAACTCGTGGAATTCTGTCAGATCAAACCTTAATTCTAGGTGATGGTTGCATATTGGTCCTTTCTCTTGTTTATTTGATAATTAAAATTGGTACTTAAGAACCGTCAACAAATACCCCCATACTTAGGCTTTTACTCGTCCTCGAGAAAAGGATGGTTAAGAACAATATCTGGGGTAAACATTTAAAACATTCTCTTTACAATTGCAGGGTGTTAAAAATTCCACTGTGTACCATAGTCAGGGAAGTATATGATTAAGAGTAAAGATCCTTTCTTCTCAACCCTGCCACTTGGAGCTTTTGTATATTTTTGAAAGAAAATTAGCATACCTTTTTATCCTCATAGGTTCTCTCAGATCACTCATTATCTTTTATATATATATCTCACTGAGGCTGTTTTATTTTGCAAAAATTCTCAAGCATACTTACTTTGGATTTATTGCCTGATCAAAACGGGATCCGAGGAGGGAAATGTCATACTCTTAGATCAAAGACTTTGGGAATTAAAAACTTTGTCAACTCTTGCTGGCATATTGCTTATTAGAGGGACCATGGGCTATCATTTTTTTTCTCTTTTCTCTCTTTTTTTTAAGTGGATACCGAGGTACCCCTAATTCTACTACCGGACACTTGTCCATTTTTTCTGCGAGGTTGTCGAGCACTTGCTCCTTTTTATTTCCTCGAAATATCTTCTATTTTTGCATAGCCCATGCCTCTAATGCAATAATACTTCGGAAGAGTGAATCTTACTGAAATAGTGTCTTGATCTTGGGAGCATGATAAATCTCTCAACAAGGGTCTAACTCATTTTGAACAAACTCAATACAGAGCAGATAGCTTTTATAATCATATTTAATATTTCAATTTTATCAGGCATATAAAACACTGAGGATGGTAGCTAGGAATTTTAAATATTTTGAAATAAATTCTCCAAGCAACAATGATATCAAGAATAAGAAACTCATACTCTACCATCACATATTCCATATTAACTTAATTAACACAAAGTTTTAAAATGATTTTCAATAATTGCAAGTTTTCAGGAAATATCACAGATTGAGATTAATCATGATTAGAAATATTTTAATCCTTTTAATTTATCATGTCGGAAACAGTAATCTGCATAATCCAGAATAAATGTATGTATGAAGTAAAGTGTGCAGAGTGTGTACCTGAATCGTGGAGTGATGTAGTCGGAGTGTGTTTGGCATGTTGAGGGATCTCCCCCATACTTGTTTTCTGCTTTCTTGCACAAAAGTAAAGTAGAGACACACAAAACATAATAATAACAGTAATATTCTTTATTGATCTTGAGGCATTTATTATAAAAGACTGATAGCAAACTGATAACGAACTGATAATAATAGTAAACCTAATACTAGCAAACTTAAACCGAATTTAAAGATAGATAACTAAGATGTATTGCCTCAAGGTCTAATCTAGATAACTTAGCGGCGCTCTAATTCCTTGATCTTCTTGTTGGTACTGGCAAGATCCTGCCTAAGGCCTAATATAATGGTGTTGTGGTTAGAGAGCTGCCTAGTGAGGGAATTAATCGAGGACTGGAGATCTATAATAATTCTATCTAGCCTGCGAACTTCCTCATCAATATCCATTATAGTCTTGCGACGCTTGGGAGGTGTCTCAAAAGCATTGAGAGAGTGCTTCGGGGCTGCCTTTGGAGGGATGAAACGGACTTTGGCTGCTCTAATCCCTTCAAAGTAAGGCCTTTCTTCCTCCGTAGTGTAGCGAACGCTGCTGATCTCGCCGCTCCGGTTGGTCTTGACTCCAACGACCCTCTCATTGGGTCTAGGTGGAAGGATCCTTGTGCCGATTGGCACCTTGATAGTGGTCTTCGTCTTGGATGATGATCCTTTGAGGAGTAGGGGTTGTGGTGGTGCGGTGAGAACTGGTTGAGCATGGTAAGATTGGGCGGAGCTGCGTTGGCGTAATGGTATGGCTTCTAGCTGTCTTTCTGTGTTGGCCGGGACGAGAGCACGGGCATCGGGGTCTTCTATTGGCTCTATGTTGAGGTTGAAGGGGACGACTTCCCAATCATCGTGGTACTTCTCGGCCATTGGAGTAGCAAGGAACTAATAAAATTTTAATTGAAGGAGAGCTAATCAAGCTCTAATTGAAGGAGAGAAAGCTTGGTGGCTTGGTGTTTGAAAACTGAGGTCAGGGGTCTGTTTATATAGGGGTCAAAAGGATGCCTCTATGGGTTGTTCGGGTTACTCCCGTCGATGTGCGTGGGAAACTTTCCGTCCGAGGGATTATTCGAATTACCATAAGTGCATTTTCCATAACAGAGAAAGTCGAGACCGAGGGGGAACAGGGGCAGGGCGCCCGCCCACTTGACCTGGGCGACCGCCCTCTCTATGGCCCCTCTGTGGGCCCACTTCTCCGAGCGCGTTTCTAGATGCGAAATTATTTAGAAAAATATATATATGACCCAAAACCATCAGACCAAAAAGGTCGGGCTCTAATTCTCTATGGGAAGGTAAAAATGGACTACGTCTATTTCTTCAAATTCCTCATTGGGCTCAAAAAATAATTTAAGACGTTGACCATTTACCTTGAATAACGTACCTTCGCTATTTTGAAGTGTGATAGCTCCGTGGGATGATGAATTGATTACCTTGAATGGTCCTTCCCATTTGCTCCGGAGTTTTCCATGCCCGAAAAGCTTCACCCTGGAATTAAAAAGTAATACCTTATCTCCGGGTGTGAACTCCTTCTTGATTCTCTTGTCATGCCACCTCTTGACTCTTTCTTTGTAGATCTTTGAATTGTGATATGCCTTCTCTCGCCATTCTTCCAATTTTGATAGTTGCATTCTTCTATAATCTCCAGCAACATCTAGGTCCATATTCCATCTCTTTATGGCCCAGTGTGCTTTGAATTCTTGTTCAACAGGTAGATGGCAAGTCTTCCCGTACACCAATTGGTATGGAGACATCCCAATTGGGGTCTTGTATGCTGTCCGGTATGCCCAGAGTGCATCAGGTAACTTGTCTTTCCACACCGTTCCCATTTCATTTACTGTCTTCTGAAGAATATTCTTGATTTGTTTGTTGGAAGTCTCTACTTGGCCACTTGTCTGAGGATGATAAGGAGTAGCGACGTTGTGACGGATTCCATGTCTTGATAGGTATTGCTTGAAGCGTTTGTCGATGAAGTGTGCTCCTCCATCACTTATCACTACTCTGGGAACTCCAAATCTTGGAAATATGATTTCTTCAAACATCCTCTTTGAACTGACGTTGTCGGCATGCTTGCAAGGTAATGCCTCTACCCACTTGGAGACATAGTCAACTGCCACCAAGATGTACTCGCACTTCTTTGATGGAGGAAATGGACCCTTGTAGTCTATTCCCCAGACATCAAAGAGCTCAATCTGAAGGTTGTTTCCGTGTCTTTGACATGGCCCACATCTTCTGATATATTGCTTCGTGTCTTCATACATTGTAGGCCAATAGAATCCACACTGCCAGATCTTTGAATGTGTACGGAATGCTCCATAGTGACCTCCATATGGTGATGAATGACATCTGTCGATGATCTTCCATCCTTCCTCAGTGGTCACACATCTCCTGAGTAAGCCATCAGAGCATACTCGGAAGAGGTATGGCTCATCCCATATATGTGAACGACTTTCTTGAGTAAGCTTCTTCTTGTTTGCTCCTGGTGGTACATACCCTGAAACCATAAAATTAACAATATCTGCATACCAGGGGTCAGACCTGTTAATCCCGTAGAGCATGTCGTCCCGGAGTGAATCATTGATGGGGGTTTCCTGTGGACTCTTAAAATACATTCTAGACAAGTGATCAGCAACAGAATTTTCTACTCCTTTTTTATCTTTTATTTCTAAGTCAAATTCTTGGAGTAATAAGATCCATCTAATCAGGCGAGGTTTAACATCTTTTTTAGTGAGCAAATATTTTAGTGCAGCATGATCAGTGTAAACAATTATCTTAGCTCCAACTAAATAAGATCTAAATTTATCAATGGCAAAGACAACAGCCAGAAGCTCTTTTTCAGTGGTTGCATAATTAAGTTGAGCTCCTGTCAAAGTTTTACTAGCATAAGCAATTGCATGATGCTTCTTATCTTTAGTTTGTCCCAATACTGCCCCCACAGCATAATCACTAGCATCACACATAATTTCAAAAGGCAACGACCAATCAGGGGGTTGAATGATTGGTGCAGAGATGAGTGCTTTCTTTAATAAATTGAAAGATGTTAGACATGCATCATCAAATTCGAAAGGAACATCCTTGGCTAGAAAAAGAGTAAGTGGTCTAGCAATAAATGAAAAATCTTTTATGAATCTTCGATAAAAACCAGCATGGCCAAGAAAACTTCGAATTCCTTTTATGTTCATAGGTGGAGGTAGTTGTTCAATTACTTCAATTTTAGCTTTGTCTACCTCAATACCTCTTTCAGACACTAAGTGTCCTAGCACTATTCCTTCTCTAACCATAAAATGACATTTTTCCCAATTAAGGATTAAGTGCTTTTCTTCACATCTTTGCAAAACCTTGTCTAGGTTTTTAAGACAACTATCAAAAGTTTTTCCATAAACAGAGAAATCATCCATGAAAACTTCCATAATCTCTTCAATCATATCAGAAAATATAGACATCATGCATCTTTGAAAAGAAGCTGGTACATTACATAACCCAAAAAACATTCTACGATAAGCATAAGTTCCATAAGGGCATGTAAAAGTGGTTTTGCTTTGATCATCGGGATGGATCGGGATTTGATGATACCCTGAATATCCATCTAAGAAACAGAAGAATGAATGGTTTGCTAACCGCTCTAGCATCTCATCTATAAAAGGTAAAGGAAAGTGATCCTTTCTTGTGGCTTTGTTTAGTTTTCTATAGTCTATGCACATCCGCCATCCTGTAACGGTGCGCTGCGGAATTAGCTCGTTCTTTTCATTCATAATAACTGTCATGCCTCCCTTTTTAGGCACAACTTGTACTGGGCTTACCCACTCACTGTGCGGCACAGGATATATAATCCCTGCATGCAGCAACTTTATAACTTCCTTTTTAACTACCTCTCTCATAGTGTTGTTAAGTCTACGTTGGGGTTCTCGAGAGGGTGTAACAGAAGGATCTGTTGGAATACGATGGGTACAAATCATAGGACTGATTCCTGTAAGATCTTGAAGTGAATAGCCGAAAACTGATTGATGTTTCTCAAGAATGGTCATTAATCGCAAAGTTTGATCCTGAGTGAGTTTATCGCTAATGATCACAGGGAACTCTGGATTATTGTTTAGGAAAGCATAGGTAAGACCGGGTGGTAAAGTTTTAAGCTCTATGGGGGGTCTAGGTGTTTCTGCAAACTCATCTAAGGGTTCAGGCTCAGAAGGTTCGTCTTCTTCTTCTGTGAAGAAAGGAGTTTCGTCTTCTAAGTCTGGTTCATCTAAAAGCTCTAGAGATGCAGCCTTTACTTCCTCCATAGGATCAGGCAAAAGATATGACTCGGCCTTATTGTTTAAGGAGTGTGAAATTATCATTGGGAATTGAAAAGTTTTTCCAAAAGAAATGTGTAGCTTTCCAGTATGACCTTCATAAAGGAGTCTTCTAAAAGGTTGTCCTATCAATAGGTCGAAGTCCCATGTATCAAAGATATAGAAGTTCAAATGAACCATGGAGCCTTCTACCGTAAGAGGTAGGACATTAATAATTCCAAGACTGGGGACTAATCGTCCCGAAGATTCCTTTATGACCTTTGTTGTGGGGGCTAAGACAAGATTTTTAAATAGTTTAAGTGCAAAAGATTCAGACATAATGTTGATCCCCACAACAGGATTATAGAGAGCATTAAATCGATCAGAGTTATAAGCACAGCGTATAGTTATAGAGGGTGTGTCCAATCGGATCACATCAGAGGAAAGCTCTGATTCCTCCAACCATTCGCTACTCATTACTGAGATAAGCTCTCTCAATTGATATTCACTTGGTAAATAAATGCTAAACTGGCCGTTTTGGGGTTTGTCAATAGAATGGTAATTTGAAATATTTCCAAAATCAGCAAAAAGATCGGATTCTATATCCAGCATGAAGTCCGATAGTGGAATTTCTTCCTCTTGTGGCTCAAAACATGGGATAGCTAAAGTAGATGAAGAATTTGGCAGAGTGTCTACTTCGGCTTCGTAGGTTTCATCATGAAGGGTATTATCCATCTCAGCTTCTAGGATTCTATCTAGGATCACTCTAGCTTCATCAGCAGGGATGCGAAAGAAAGAACCTCTAGACATTGTGTGTAGCATTTGTTTGTGATTTTTATGAAGACCTCGGAAAAAATGAAATAAAAGAACAGGGTCTTCAAGATTAAGGTTTGGACCAGATTCTAACAGATCAGAAAAACGTTTCCAGGATTTTCCCAAAGTTTCATTATCTTTTTGTTTAAAAGATAGGACTTCGAGTCTAAGGTCGGCTATACGGTCAAGGGAATAGAAATCCAGACAAAAGTTGGCTCGTAAAACTCCCCATTCACCTTGTTGTTGACTTACCTTCTGACTGTACCATTGTCTAGCTTCTCCCCTTAAAGAAAAAGGAAAAAGCTTCCAACGTAAAGTCTTATCAGAAATGCCTTCAATGCGAAGACAATCACATGTTTGCTCAAAATCTCTAATATGAAGGTAAGGGTTTTCGTCTTCCTTTCCGAAAAAGATAGGTTTTGAATCATGGCAATCAACCTAGAATCTCGTAGTAAAGAAGAAGACCCTAGAGGAAAGGGTGAACAGGAATCCCAAAACCCCTCTTGACGAAATCTTCGAAAACCACGATCTCACTGGCACGGGGGTCGGGGTAGCTTTCCCCTTCCGGCGCCCTCCAGCCGCCGAGCTCTTGGCTGTGAAGCAGCCCCATCCCGACAAGGTCGTTGAGGGACCTCGTGCTGCTTCGGGACTTTTTCCACTCCTTCGCCATCAGCTCAGCTCTTTTCTTCGAGTCACTCTTCGCCATTGATGCTGCAGAAGCGATTGCAAGCTGAACGAACAAGGATGGAGGATGTAGAAGGCTGGAATGGCAAGAACAGAAGACTTGAAGGCAAAGGCAGGGTAAAGATTACGGGTGTAATGTCAAGCTTTTATAAGCAACGGCTCCACCTCTTCCACTTCCTGCATTCTTGGGAAGTGGGTGGGCCCAGCGGCGGATGCGGCGTTTCGGTTTTCAACAATTACCGGCAGTTAATACGGTGTTTTTTTTGTATAATTGATGGTTTCCTTTTCTTGAACCGCGCAAAGAGCGGCTGCACAATTACCAGGTGCACCTTTTCACGCAGCCATCTGACAATATGCCAGGATGCCTCGTCACATCACACATTAATGTGGCAAGATGCTTTTTTCAAAATAACAGGCAGAATTGGTGGAGGACTGACATTCCTGGGGACTGCACCGACCACCGAGCACTATATGCCCGGGACCTGGTCGACCAGTCTGCCAGTTTGGAGACCTGGGGACTGCACCGACCACCGAGCACTATATGCCCGGGAACTGGTCGACCAGTCTGCCAGTTTGGAGACTTGGGGACTGCACCGACCAATCTGAGCACTATATGCTCGGGGACTGGTTGACCAGCCCACAATTTGAAAATTCAGGGACTGTACCGATCACCGAGCGTTATATGCTCGGGGACTGGTCGATTAGTCTATATGATTGCAAGCGAACATGATATGCTCGGGGACTGGTAAATTCAATTTTTAAGACCTTGCTACAAGGTTCATACTTCGCCTTCCAGCAAGCTCGGGGACTACATTGGTACGATGCATCTGGCGACGCATCTCAGTTTTAGAATTACTATAAAAGACTTTTTTGACCCTGGCACCAAGTGCCTACGTCACCTACTACCAGGCTCGGGGACTAAGTGGGCACACTTCACCTTGCGGTGAATGTGCTTGCGGAATTGGTAGACTGTACTTTTCGTAAAAGTACTTTTCATAAAAGTACAGTGGGCACACTTCATCGAGAAAAGAAATATTTTTTCTCAAGAGCACCATGCATTCTTCGAACAACCTGCTTCTTCGATATCAGTGTTGATCAACTATTTTTAGAGATGGTCAAAATACCGTTGCAACCGTTTGGGCGACTTTCCTGCTTATTGAAGATGTCAAATCTCACTGGTCGAAGAAGCTCAAGACGGCGTGTTACATCACAATACATGGTGCTCGGGGACTAGCTGTGGGGGTATAAACCCCTATACCCTTACGGCTAGACTTGGGCCAGGAGGCTTGGCCCATCACGAAGACAGTTCGAGGCTTGATCCGACTGCTCGGAGTTTGGCGCAAGGAAACAAGACGTGGAGATCAAGCAGGATTCTAGTCGGTTAGAATAGGAATTGATATCGAACTATTTATGGCAATTGTAACCGACTAGGATTAGTTTCCAGATCTGTAACCCTATCCTCCGGACTATATAAGGAGGGGCAAGGGACCCCCCTTAGGACACATTATTCTCTCAATACAATCAGACGCAGGACGTTGGTATTACGCCCACACGGCGGCCGAACCTGGATAAAACCCTTGTCTATGTCTTGCGTCACCATCAAGTTCGTAGCTTGCGCACCATCTACTGATAAACTACAACCGTGGGCATACCCCAAGGTAGACTGCCGACTAGCTTTCGTCGACAGATATCATCAAGATCTAAACTTTTTATATACACAACTTTTCCATTTGAGAAAGTTTAAGTTAACAATACCCACCAATTCTTGAAACTCATACAAACTATATGAAACTATATGTGTCAATTGTGGATTTTCAACTACACCTTCCCAAAACTTTGTCAAATGCAAAAATGATCTATATATGAAATGTAGATTTTGATGAGTGGAACAATATTGGTATTCATGACTTTTACATTTGAGACCATCTAGGGTTCCGAAACCGCTGCGTGGCTATGAATTCTCTAAAAATTCGAAATTCAATGGTTCAAACTTTTCCAAATGAAAAGTTGACCATTAGACAAAATGTAGAACTTGATGAGTGTAGCAAAGTTTGTATTCATGACTTTTCCATTTGGGACAATCTAGGGTTCGGTCAAAGGGTGTTTTTGTAAAAACCAATGCTTTGACTTTGGTCAAACTTGATCAAATGGCCCATTTGATCACTTCACATGAAAAAATTTTGAATACAAAGTTGTTAGAGATCATCAAGATATTTTATATATTATCCATCTTTCCATTTGGATAATTTTGAGCCAATCCTAATCACATTTTTATTTGATGAAAACTATACCCAACTAGCATTCCTAGTAATAAATAATAAAAATAAAAAGTTTTACGTCAATATGATGTGAAAATAAATTTCCAGTTGATTGGATATAGTTTTTGTAAATTTATTGGAATAATATATTTTTTCATTAACAAAATACTAAACATTTCTTACAAAATCATTGCAAATTATAAAAATACAATAAGATATTTAAGGTTAAAAATTTTCATGTGTACATTAAAAAAAATTACAATATATGTCACTATTTAAAAAATATTATGCAAAATATTTAATTTACTATACAATTTATAATATAAACTGTATATATAAACAATTGAAAAAACCCTAAACTAAAAAACACGGCCTTTAGCACCGGCCCATAGTGGGAACCGGTGCTAAAGTGTCTTGAAAATTTCAGGAGCCCGCCCTAGCGCGCGCAGGACCCTTTAGCACCGGTCCGTGGCTGGAACAGGTGCTAAAGGGTCCCTTTAGCACCGGCTGGTAACCTACGCCGGTGTTAAAGGGTGACCCTTTAACAACGGCGCGTAACACCAGCCGGTGTTAAAGACCCTTTAGCACCGGTTCCAGCCATGGACCGGTGCTAAAGGGTCGACCCTTATATAAGCGCCGGTGCGCCCTGGATCTGAAGTCTTCGTCTTCGTCGAGACACACCTGAACCGCCGCCTCCATCACCAGCGCCGCCGCCGTTTCGTCTGCCCGCGCCGCCGCGTGGCCGTCTGCAGCGCCGTCGCGGTCATCATCGCCACCAGCGCCGACGCGGGCGCCATCTCCGCCACCAGCGCCGCCACCACGCTGTCTCTTTCTCCGTGGTGATCTTTCTCCATGTCGATCTCCGGCCGGCCGTCGATATGCTAGCGCGCGCTCTCTCTCAATGTATTTATCAAGATCGAACTCCGGCTCTGTGCAAAATGAATGAATATATATTTTTTGCAGACTATATATATATATATATGCAAAATGATGAATGAATGTATATTAGTTTTTAGTATAATATATATATATATGTATGTATATATATATAAACTGCAGAATGAATGAATGTATATTAGTTTTTAGTATATTATATATATATATAATCTGCAGAATGAATGTATATTAGTTAGTATATTAGTATATTATATATATATATATTAGTTTTTAGTATATTATTATAAGTGTAGGGTTGACCTATTATAAATTATATTATGCTGATATATATTTGTAATATATTAATTTTATTTTTGTATTATTCTTGTAGTATTTTTTAGTATATATTTGTAGTATATTATTTTTGTATTATTCTTGTATCATATTTTATTTTCTAGTGTTTTGTATATATTATTGTTTGTATTATTATTCTAGTATTGTTTTTTAGTATATTATTCTAGTGTATTACTTGGCTTAAAAGATTCTAGTATTATTTTTAGAGCACTCCAACACTTTCATTTGTAGTTGTATATAAGTCTCTAATATATATTCTAGTAGTGTTTACCCACCAAATTTATTCTAGTAGTGTTTTGTATATATATATTATTGTTTGTACTATTGTTCTAGTATTGTATTTTAGTATATTATTCTAGTGTATTTTTTATCTTATATAGAATATATATATATATGTATGGTTGCAGACATAGAAATGGCTGACCGTCCTCAAGATGATTCTGATTATATGGAAGCTGTCATTCAAAATATGATCGACGACGGTAGTCAGTACTTTATTGATTATCACAAGATCATGCAAGGCAATCTGAGCAACAAGAGGGCAATGCGCCTGAGCAACAACTTATCGTGCAACAAAAAGAAAATACTGGCGAGGTATATGTAAATGTAAACATATATAATTAATGCATCTCTTACATTAGGTTTTAGACTTATTACTTGCTTATTAATTTAGTATTTTTGTTTCTATATCTACGTGTAGCCTTCTGGATCGACCTCTACAGGGAGAAGCATACCTCCATGAGGGCCAAAGAAGCCGTTGGAGGGCCGCTATGTAATCTCTGAGTTTGAGATAGCTACAGGCAGACCACTTGGTGAGCATGCAAATAAATATGTTAGTCACTGTGGATATCTTGTGAGAGATCAAATACTGATCAGTGCTCGTGAATGGAGAGAGAAGCGAGGTGCTCCTGAGATCAGTTTTGTCTCTGATCGTGACAAGGAGTTAGTTTGGAAAGCCGTCACAGACGTTTTTACCTTCGACACCAACGATGAAGAGTTGAAGGTGCGAATTTAAGACTGGACTATGAAGAAGATGGCAGTACTGTTCCAGAATTGGAAGAAGACTTTGTACAATAAATTTGTCAAGAAAAATGAGACTCCAAATTTCAACCTCAAGCAATATGTAAAGCTGAGGGCCTTTTGGGATGACTTTGTGTAGTACAAAACATCAGAAGAGGGCGAGGAACGAGCCATTAGAAACAAAGAGAATGCAAGTAAAAAGACATACCACCATCATATGTGATCAGGTGGTTATAAGAGTGTTGTTTCCAAGTGGGACCGAATGGAACAGGAGATGCTTGCTAGGGGGGTCACACCCAAGACAATAGCAAAGAATTAGAGCGAGCGCTCCAAGCATTGGTTCTACGGTCATGGGGGGGAAGCGTGGACCCAGACACTGGGGCGCTAGTTTGGAGCCAAGAAATCTCTAGAGCAGCAGAGAGACTAGTCCGTGCATGAGTGGCGGTTCAGTCTGGTGAGTTCAGGCCTAACAGGGAGAAGGATGAACTCACCTATGCGCTTGAAAATCCTGAGCACGGTGGGCGTACGAGAGGCTATGGGGCAGTTCTGTGGCTGCAATCATTCCAAGCCGATCAAGATACCTACAGAAGCCGCCAGAGAAAGAAGGATGAGGAGGCAGAGCGGATCCGCCGCCTGGACGCTTTTGTTCTGCAGTCAGAAGAGCGCGAGAAAGCTCGTGAAGAATGGATGCAGGCGGAGATTCAAAGGCAAGTGCTAGCAGCACTTAGTCAAATGACAAAAGGGCAAGGTACATCACAGCCTGAGGTCAACGTTAGCCCCCCAGGCCAGTTGAAAAGCAGCTGCGCATCCACGGAAGTACCAACCATTTAGGATGACACGAAGCTACACTTCCCCATGGATGATGTCACAAAGGCTTTTACTACCTGTGAGCTGCATGTACCAGATGGGAATGCAACAAAAAAGGTGGCTATCGCTGTTGTCAACCCTATCGACCGAACGAGAACTCCAAGAATCCATAATCGACCAGTACCTGGTGGATATGCTAGCGTCTCGGTTGATAGGGTTGAGAAAGGTTGTGGCAATGTGCCTCTAGACATAGAAGGGGGAGACAGAGAGAAGACCTTAGGTGAAGCTGAGAAGACATTTATTTGTTGGCGCAAGCGCTTCATAATTATTCCTCAACATAGGTGTCGAGGGTATCAATAAGGAGTGCCCTCACTGATGCACGTAACAAGACTATCCGTACGCAGGACGAGGCCCTCGACTCGACGCTCTGGCCGTACATATACGCAGCCATCGACGTCCGCAGCCTCGAAGACGGAAATAGCGTCGAGCGAATCGATCAGGGGTCGAGCGCTAGCTGCCGTCGAATACGGAAACGGGCTCGAGCGAGTCGGGAAGCGTCGAGCGCAAGGACACTGTCCGCCGCCTGACGCGCGCACGAGAGCTAGGGCATTTAATGCACCTGTCGTTTTCTCACCTAACACACTGGTCACGGGAAGCGTGATAGGAAACAGGCACCCGTCCCATCGTTCTTTTTGCAGCCTTCCCCACCAAACGACCCAGGGCGTGTCAGGACGCAGGAAACAAGGATGAAATGTCTAATCGGGACCCCCTCGAGACATCCAAGGTCAGCGCTCCGGATATCAGCACATTACACGGCGTCCGACCCTCGACCGAACAGGGTTCCTTCCTAGGGACGAGTTGGGCGTCGACTGACAACACCACAACCACCCCGCCGGATCTGCCGCCATACCGTACAAGCGTGCGACCTTTGGACCAGCGCAAGACGGCGCGCAGGGCAGAATGCAGGGGCACGCGTAATCATCACCAGGCTATCAAGATGGGACGGCTCGAGGCCATGCCGTACGGAAGCCTCGAGTAGGTCAGCGCTCCGTGCTGCTATCGACCCCTACTCTGACATCTACGCATGTACCCTAGGTCTCTCCTTGGAGCTATAAAAGGAGGGACTCAGGAATAGAACAGACAGCAACACTACGCCCATACGCAGTAGAAATCCCAAACTTCATACCATGCTTGTATTCACCCCTGTACAAGCACTTAGGTGCAAGATAATACAAACCTCCCTCCCCCGCTGGACGTAGGGCCTTCTCTTGCCCGAACCAGGATAAATCTCTGTGTCTTCTTGCATCACCATCTGGGAAAGGGAGCACGCATACAAATTTACTCGTTGGTGTGACCCCCCGGGGGGAAAACACCGACAGTTGGCGCGCCAGGTAGGGGTCCTGCGTGTTTTTCATTGATTTCCCACTCCTTTCCAGATGGCCGCTCTCGCTTCGCCGATTCCGCGCTCCACGGTGATTTGGTTTGGGAGTCTCGAGTTCATGTCTACGGGCTCCGGCTACGACATGATCTTGCTCTCAGTCAAAGGACCAGGAGGAACCCGCGTTGCACCAGCACGGTCGAGGGCCCCGAGACGCCCTCGCCACCACGCCTCCCCGCCCAAGAAGAGGCGCGGACAGCATCACCACCGCTCCTCTGCTTCATCACGACCGACAACTCGTGCGAGGCAGGAGGTGGGCCACGAGCCGGCAGCACCATATGCCGGAACCACGGGCACGACGGCTCAGCACGGCACGACGACGGGAGGGGACGTGTCTCGCGCGCCCTCCCCCACCGCCGCTAAGCTACTTCCACACGGGTTGTTCACTCCAAGAAGGGCACTGCCATTCGGATTGGACAACGCCGCGGCGTCGCTCGCCAGAGCAATATGCCCAAACGCCCAGACGTACGTGGAGAGACCAATGGTCCTCCCACATGACTCTGAGGCACTACGGCCGACGTCCGAACTGCCGGATTTCTCCCAGGTGCGAGGCCTCCGCCGCCTAGGCCCTGGGCGATACACGATCACCTCACTCAGGCAACGGCTGCTGGAGGAGGGACGTGGGCGACGATGCTACTGCGCAACATGCCAGAACCATCGAACTCCCAGGCTCGGCGCATTCGAGACGAGGTACAGACTCTGCTCCAGGTGGCGGCAGTTCAACAAGCCGAAAGCTCAGCTTCTCGACGACGAGGAGCTGCCACTGAAAAGCGTGACGAGCCGCCTCAAAATGAAAAGGAGGTGTCAGTCCATCAACAGCCTCCTCCTCGATGCAGAAAGACCGCTCTCGTTCTCCCCGTCGACAATCAGCGTCGACACGACGCGCGGCATGACATCGAAGAGAATCGACGCCGCCGGCACGGAGACGCGGAAGAGCGCGGTTACAGCGCACATCGCGGTGGGAGGTACGACAGCGATGAGGACCGGGTGGCCCCCGAGCCACCAGGCCCACGGGTGTTCAGCAGGGCGATCCGCAGCACACCCCTGCCCAGTCCATTCCGACCCCCGACCAGCATCGCGAAATACAATGGTGAGACCAAACTAGAATTATGGCTGACCGATTTTAGGCTGGCCTGTCAGCTAGGTGGCGCTCGAGGAGATGATCGAGCCATCATCAGACAGCTACCGCTCTTGCTCTCTGACACCGCCCGTCGATGGCTCGAGGAACTTCCAGCAAATCAGATTCACGACTGGGTCGATTTGGTTAAAGTTTTCGAGGGTAATTTCAAAGGGACCTACATACGGCCCAGGAACTAGTGGGACCTTAGCAAATGCAAGCAGAAGTCAGGAGAAACTCTTCGAGAGTATGCTCGACGCTTCTCGAAGCAGCGCACTGAGCTGCCACACATCCCTGACCATGACGTCATCCTGGCTTTTGTGTCTGGTACCACCAGTCGAGTCTTAGTGCGGAAACTGGGCCGAAATCGCCCTCAGATCGTCGATGAGCTGATGGACGTAGTGGCGAACTACGCAGCAGGGGAGGAGGCAGTCGGCGCCTTCTTCAGCTGTGAAGGAGGGAAAGGCAAGTGGCCTGTCGATGAAGATGGAACCCCCAGTCGAGAGCTCAAGAAGAACAAGAAGAAACAGAAAGCACGGCAGTTGCAACGGGAAGATTTCGACGACAACCTTGTCGCCGCCATGGAGCGGAAGAAGCCTCGAGGCCCTCCAGATGGAGGTATCTTCGATAAGATGCTAGAGGAACCATGCCCTTACCATAAGGGAGGCGCCAACCACAAGCTCAAGGACTGTCGTATGCTGAAAAGGCATTTCGACGGTCTAGGGTTCAAAAGGGATGAGCGTGACGACTCGAAGAAGGAGAAGGGCGGCGACAAAGAGGGCAACAAGGACGACGACGGCTTCCCCGCCATCCACGACTGCTACATGATCTATGGTGGGCCTTCGACACAGTTGACCACGAGGCAGCGCAAAAGGGAACGCCGTGAGGTCTTCGCGGCAAGAATGGCGGTGCCCCAGTACCTCAACTGGTCGAGCACCCCCATCACCTTCGATCGAGAGGACCACCCCGACAAGGTAGTCGCCCCAGGCGTCTACCCGCTCGTCGTCGACCCTATCATCATCAACACCCGGCTCTCCAAGGTGCTAATGGACGGAGGCAGTAGCCTCAACATCATCTACCTCGAGACCCTCGACCTCCTTGGAATCGATAGGGGACGGCACCAGCCAAGTGCCGGCGGTTTCCATGGCGTCGTGCCAGGAAAAAAGGCGTTGCCCGTAGGTCGAATCGACCTACCGGTCTGCTTTGGCACGGCAGCCAACTTCAGAAAGGAGACCCTCACCTTTGAGGTGGTCGGGTTCCGTGGCACGTACCACGCCATCATCGGGCGCCCGGGCTACGCCAAGTTCATGGCCATACCCAACTACACCTACTTGAAGCTGAAGATGCCCGGTCCCAAAGGCGTCATCACTGTTAGCTCCTCCTTTGAGCACGCTTATGAGTGCGACGTCGAGTGCGTCGAGTATGGGGAGGTGGTCGAGAACTCCACCAAGCTCGTCACGAAACTCGAAGCCCTGGCCGCTGAGGCTCCAGAGCCCAAGCGCCACGCGGGCAACTTCGAGCCACCAGAGCGAACCAAGAAGATCCCGCTCGACCCCAACAACTCCGACGGCAAGGTGCTGACGATCAGCGCCGACCTCGACCCCAAATAGGAAGTTGTGCTCGTCGACTTTCTCCGTGCGAACGCCGACATGTTTGCATGGAGTCCCTCGGACATGCCACGCATACCGAGGGAAGTCGCCGAGCACTCCTTGGAGATTCGAGCCGGTTCCAAGCCAGTGAAGCAGCGGTTGCGCCGATTCGACGAGGAGAAGCGCAAGATCATTGGCGAGGAAATCCACAAGCTTTTGACGGCTGGATTCATCAAGGAGGTTCATCATCCCGACTGGTTAGCAAACCCTGTATTAGTTAAGAAAAAGAATGGGAAAATGAGGATGTGTGTCGATTATACAAGTCTAAATAAAGCATGTCCGAAAGTTCCTTTTCCATTACCACGTATTGATCAGATTGTCGATTCTACTGCGGGATGTGAAACCCTTTCTTTCCTTGATGCGTATTCTAGTTACCATCAAATAAAAATGAAAGAGTCCGACCAGCTCGTGACCTCTTTCATCACACCTTTTGGGATGTATTGCTATGTAACCATGCCGTTTGGGCTTCGAAACGCGGGAGCCACGTACCAACGCTGCATGCTCCACGTATTTGGCAAACACATAGGATCGACGGTCGAGGCCTATGTCGACGACATTGTCGTCAAATCGAAAAGGCGAGGGGACCTGATCCAGGACCTCGCGATCGCTTTTAGCTGCCTACGCACCAACCAGATCAAGCTTAATCCCGAGAAATGCGTCTTCGGCGTGCCTCGAGGCATGCTCTTGGGTTACATTGTTTCTCAGCGTGGCATCGAGGCCAACCCCAAGACAGTCTCGGCCATCACAAGAATGGGGCCGATCCGAGACATCAAGGGTGTGCAAAAAGTCACGGGATGCCTGGCGGCTCTAAGCCGTTTCATCTCGAGACTAGGAGAAAGGGCGTTACCGTTGTATCGACTTTTGAAGAAGGTCGAGCGTTTTTCTTGGACCCCCGAGGCCGAGGAAGCTCTCGAAAAGCTGAAGAAAACACTGACCTCAGCACCAGTCCTGGTCCCACCTCAACCTACGGAACCACTGCTCCTTTACGTTGCGTCGACGACCCAGGGCGTCAGTGCAGCGGTGGTGGTCGAGAGGCAGGAGGAGGGGCATGCGCTGTCAGTCCAGAGGCCAGTCTATTTCGTCAGCAAAGTGCTTTCGGAGACCAAGGCACGTTACCCCCAAATCCAGAAGCTGATCTACGTCATAATCCTCGCCCGCCGCAAGCTACAGCACAACTTTCTCGGCCACCCCATCACGGTGGTCTCGTCTTTCCCCTTGGGTGAGATAATCCAGAGCAAGGAGGCCACGGGAAGAATAGCTAAATGGTCGGTCAAGCTCATGAGTGAGACTCTCACTTACGCGCCTCGCAAGGCCATCAAATCGCAAGCCCTGGTGGACTTCATCGCGGAATGGACAGACTCCCAGCTTCCCCCGACTCAGGTCCAGTCTGAGCTGTGGACGATGTATTTTGACGGGTCGCTCATGAAGACGGGGGCCGGGGCTGGCCTGTTGTTCGTCTCGCCCTTGGGCGTCCATGTGAGGTACGTCATCAGGATTCATTTTGCCGCATCCAACAATGTCGTAGAATACGAGGCCCTCGTCAACGGTCTCAAGATCGCCATCGAGCTAGGAGTCCGACGCCTCGACGTCCGAGGTGACTCCCAACTCGTCATCGACCAAGTGATGAAGACTTCAAGCTGCCACGACCCAAAAATGGAGGCGTACTGCAAGGAAGTCCGTCGACTCGAAGACAAGTTCCACGGCCTCGAGCTCGTCCACATCGCCCGACGCTACAACGAAGCAGCTGACGAACTCGCCAAAATCGCGTCGACGCGGGGCACGGTGCCACCCGACGCGCTCTCGAGAGATCTTCACGAGCCATCCGTCGATTTGGGCTCGGGGGCTAGCATCGATGCCGCCCCTGCCCAGCAAACTGACACCGTCGACGCACTCTTGATGGCGGCTGAAGTAATGCAGGTAGAATGGCGGCCTAGTCGACCGTTCGACTGGCGCACACCGTTCCTCGACTGCCTAATCCGCTGCGAGCTGGCAGAAGATCGATCAGAGGCCCGCCGCGTCGCTCGACGGGCCAAGTCATACGTGATCTATGGCGAAGGCAATGAGCTATATCGACGAAGCCCGACAGGGGTCTTACAGCGTTGCATCACCGTAGAAGAAGGCCGAAAACTCCTCGAGGACATACACTCGGAGGCTTGCGGCCACCATGCTGCTCCATGGACCCTTGTGGGGAATGCCTTTTGACAAGGTTTCTACTGGCCAACGGCCGTGGCAGATGCCATCGAGCTTGTACGCTCATGTCATGGGTGCCAGTTCTACGCCAAACAGACGCATCTGCCCGCCCACGCTCTTCAGATGATCCCAATCACCTGGCAATTTGCGGTGTGGGGGCTCGATTTAGTAGGACCTCTACAAAAGGCGAAAGGGGGTTACACCCACTTGCTGGTGGCCTTCGACAAATTCTCCAAATGGATCGAGGCTCGACCCATCACCAACATCCGCTCCGAACAAGCCGTCCTCTTCTTCACCGACATCATACACCGATTCGGAATCCCTAACGTGATCATCACCGACAACGGCACCCAGTTCACCGGCAAAAAGTTCTTGGACTTTTGCGATCAGCATCACATCCGTGTGAACTGGTCCGCGGTGGCTCACCCTCGAACTAACGGCCAGGTCGAGCGTGCCAACGACATGATCTTGTAGGGGCTCAAACCAAGGATCTACAATCGCCTGAAGAAATTCGGCAAGAAGTGGGTCGAGGAGCTTTCCTCGGTCTTATGGAGTTTGAGGACGACGCCAAGCCGGGCCACCAAATACACCCCGTTCTTCATGGTCTACGGCTCTGAGGCCGTGCTCCCAACGGACCTCGAGTATGGATTTTCTCGACTCAAGGCATACAACGAGCAGTCGAATAAGGAAGCTCAAGAGAATGCTGTCGACCATCTTGAGGAGGCTCGAGACATGGCCCTCCTCAACTCTGCCAGATACCAGCAGAAGCTTCGACGCTACCACGACAAACACGTACAAAAGAGGGACTTAAACGTGGGTGACCTAGTCCTACGACGACGGCAGAGCAATCAAGGACGCCACAAGCTGACCCCGCCATGGGCAGGCCCGTACGTGGTGGCCGAGGTCTTGAAGCTAGGAACGTACAAGTTAGCGGACGAGAAGGGGGCGGTCTTCACCAACGCATGGAACATCGAACAGCTACATCGATTCTACCCCTAGAAGTTCAAAACTTACGTTCCTACGTACATTTTGTACCAAGACTCTGTAAACGAATGCATGAATAAATGAAGTCTTTCCCTCGAGCAACTTCTTTTTGTACCAAGGATTTACAAGTCATAATCTCGACGTTAGAAGGGGGCGCCGACTATGACCCATCATAGTCAACATCCCCTTGGGGGCTACCAGGGGGACGACCCCCCCAAGCATCGAAAAAGCCAAGAAATTTTCTCTTCTTACTTTGTAAACCTTGCACGATTCGAGTAGCTAAGGCGCCTTGAGCCCCTCAAAGACCGAGGGACAACGAGCCTGAGAACTCCTACACCCCCAGGCTACGGAAACTCTACTCACTTCCTTACCCTTAAGGTGATCGAGGTTGTTTTTGACGAAAGATCGAACAAGGAATAAAAACATAGGCGCAAAAAGAAACAAAAAGCCTCGAGCGGAAAGACAGATAAACATTTAACAAATATTTAAAGACACTACATCATTTAAAAAGCATGTTGATGAAGTATTATACAAGGGGCCCCAGGCACCCTGAGCAGGCTCGCAGGCCTCAGTCCATGGCACGATCCTCACCACCCCTGCCTGCGCCCGAGCCAGTCTCAGGAGGAAGCACCTTAGGCTCAAAAAGCTTAGCCAGCCTTTCCCCAGGAGCCTCCGCGTTGTCGATCAAGGCGTGGAGCCTCTCTTCGTTCTCCGTGTCAGTCTTGGAGATGTCGGTGACGAAGCCGTGGGACACCACCTCCATGTCATAGGAGAAGCCCGAGCAGACAACTGCCATCGCCCGCTTCACCCCGATGTGGAGGGCGTCCCGCACTCAGTCTCTCAGCGTCGCGCCTAAGTAGCACAGCTGGTCGACCAGTGCGTCGCCTCGAGCTCCCTCTCTCGACTCGTCCATAGGCTCGACCTCCCAAGAGGTCGAGAGGTCGCTTATCGCCGTCCGCACGCGACGGTTCAAAGCAACCTCCGCCTCGAGCTGGGCCTTAGCATTACGGGCCTCGACTTGGGTGGCTAGGAGTTCGTCCTTAAGCCCTGCAAACGCCAATACAAGAAACTTTAGGAAAAACCAAGCACACCTCAAAAAAGAAATCCGACAAAGGAAACGTACCACGGACGCTCTCTTCCAGGGTCGTGTTCTCGCCGACTAGTCTGGTGTTGGCCCTCTCGATCTCTCTGTTGGAGCGTACCAGCTCAGTGTTGGCAACGCGGAGATCCTTGATCGCCTTGCCAGCCTGAGCAATGGCCCCACTCTTCTCCAACAGCTCTCCCTTCAGACGTTCGACGTCGTCAGAGAGCCTGCGGGATTGAGCCCGCTCCGCCTCGAGATCTTCGAGGGCCTTCCTCTTGGCTTCCTCCGCGGCGCTCCTGGCGATCTCGCCGTTCTCGTGCTCCACCTTCATCTTTTGGAAGGACTCTCGGAGAGAGTCCAGGTCGGTTTTAAGAAGGCCCTTCTCTTTGTCCAGGTCCGCGATAACGCTCTTGTAGAACAGGGCCTCCTCCCAGGCTCTGGACGCGGCCTCCTCGACCGTCAGAGCCCGCTCCCGCAGCAGCGTCGTCTCCTCCTCCACCTTTCTTGAGGCCTCTCGAGCCTTGGCCAAAGCAGCCTCCCTTGCCTTCTTCTCCTCCTCGTGCACTATGAGGTCGTTATAAGCCTTGAGGAATTTCTCCTGCGACTCGAGGAGTTGGTCCTTGAGGACAGGGAGCTGCTCCCAGCCGCCTCTTGTGGCGTGAATGAAGCTCGACTTGATGCGGGAGGTCTCTTTCATGTCCTGCGAGCCGGCGGTCGAACAGTTAGAACACAAAACCAAAAGGTTCCATGAAGATCAAAGATCGAAAAACACTTACAAAATAAGCCGGCCCGAGCCCGTTGTTGATGATGTCCGACAGGAGCCCCACCACGTGCTTCATCCAAGGGCGGAGCTCCTCGACATGCTCCCACTTCTCGGCCTCCTTCTTGTCGTCGAGGAAGATGTTGGGCTCGGACGGGTCGGTGGAAGCTCGGATACGAATCCGATCGGGACACCAGTTCTCCATCTCCCGATCAGCCCACGCCTTGACGCCGCGGATAAGGTTCTCGACGGTCTCGAGGGAGCCCCCGTGACGCAAGAATAGGTCGACGAGGCATGGGAACCACCCGTCGTCATCCACCGTCTTCCAGGTACCGTCCTTGCTTCCCGACGTCCTGATCTCGTCCTCCTCAGAGGGAAAGCGGTCCTCCCACGCCCGACGCTCCCGGAGGAACCCTGGGGCGATCCCGTCCATGCCGTAGATCGTCCTCCTGATCTCAGACTCGGGGTCGGTGGGGGTGCGCATCATGCAGGCGAGTGCCACCACTCCGTCCGCTCGCCCCGACTCTGCCCGGATCGCGGCGGGCGCCCCCGGGAGGAGCCACGCTGGGGTTGGAGGGCCGTACACCGGCAAATCTTCTTCCTGCTCGCCGGGCTCTTGCGGCGCCAGTGGTACTGGTTGGGCCAGACCTTGAGGCGGGGGCTCGAGTGGTACGTCCTCTTGGCCCCCCTGCTGCTGCTGCTGTTGCTGTCCCTCGAGCGTTTGCTGCTCCTGCTGCTGCTGCTGCTCCTCCTGCTGATGTTGTTGCTGCTGCTGCTCCTGTGGCGGCCGCGTCGCCTCGCGCTCCCACTCCTCCCCCTCCTTCTCTTTCTCCTTCTGCTCCTCGAGGGCTCGAAGGCCAGCAGGCCAGGGAGTCCGTCCTGAGATGAGGGAGGTCGACGCCTCCTCCTCCATAGGTTGGGCGTCCCCAGACGCCTCGTTACCACCAGACGTGTCGCTGATGGTGATGGGGTCCGCCTCGACCCCCAATCGGGGAGGCTCGGGGGCTCCTTCCTGCCCCTGAGTTTGGGGCGCCTCGTCACGCGTCGACGGCATCGGAGTAGGCTCGGGACGAGACGGAGCACTCTCAGCGTCGGCCGGAGGTTGAGAGTCGGAGGAGCCTGCGAAGTAAAAAATAAAGGTCGGTCACTGTAATAACCGACACAAGAACGTCACAAGACCCAGAAACAAACTACAAACCTGGCTCCTTGGAGGCTGCTCCTGCCTTGAGCCTCTTCGCCATTGAGGGCTGGGCCTGCTCGAGCGTCCGCTTTAGCCTAAAAAGAAGGGAACCAGCATGAAAAGACCAGAATACAAGGAAACGCGAGGGAATGGGTAAACAAAAGTCACAACTTCAAAAAGCTTACCCTACGGGAAGAACAGCTCGCCTACCAGTACCCCGACCGGTGGGCCTCGAGCCACCCCGCGTCAAGGCTCCGGGCCCCTCGAGTGCAGGCACTGGCCCTGGCACAGCAATTCCCGCTTGGCGGGCACCAGGACTGGCGCTCTTGCGGCCGGCCTCTCCTTTCTCGGAGGCCGCGGCGCGACCGCGAGTCAGTGGCCCCGTCGCCTGGGGCCTAGCATGGCCACCCCCCTGGGCGCGGGGGGAGGGCGCGGCGCGACCTAGCCAGTCGAGGGCACAGGAGGCATGTCGGCCCGAGGGCGGTGGGATCCGCTCGGGCCCTCCTTCGGAGTCTCCGTCCGAGGGACGTCGACGTCACCTCGAGGCGGGCCCTCGAGGATCCGGTCAAGACGTGACGCCATCCCCTCGGAGTCGTCGCTGTCCTCGTCGTCATCGTCGTCGTCGCTGGGGGATTCTTCCTCAGGCTCCCCCCCCTCTGCCTGGATTTGGCTCGACGTGCCTCCAATGCTTGGCGGTCGAGGTTCTTCTTCTTCTCCCCTTTCTTTGCGGAGACCTTGGCGGACTTCAGCTTTTCGGCGGACTGGCGCCGCCTGTCACGATCGACCTCGTCCTCCTTCACAGGGGGCCTCGAGGACCGGACATCAATACGTCCCTGCCAGAATAAAGGAAAGTTTAAAAAAGAATCGAGGAAAATCTAGAATCAGAGCTATGTGCGAGAAAAGAACATACCAGGTCGACCGAACCTTCGTCGGGCCTCATAGGGAAGCCGTTGACGTGCTTCGACTTAAAGTCACCAGCGATGGCCGCCCTAACCCGGGCAGCGATCTCATCGTCCGCTAGAGCCACGTTGGACATCTGGCAAGCCTCGAGATCCCGAGACGAGACGCCCGGCCCCATCTCGTCCATCCTCAACGACCGAGACATCAAAGGGAGGACCCTTCGACGATGGACGGCCGAGAGGATGAGAGCGGCGGACAGGCCCTCCAGGCGCAACTTCTTCATGGCGTCGAGGAGGGGTTCGAGCCGCGACTGGTGCTCTTGGACGACGCCGTACGTCCAGTTGTCCGGGCGCTCTGTAATCAGAGGGCCCGTGTAAGCGGGGAAGAGACCGTCGTCGTTCCTCAAGTAGAACCACTGGGAGTCCCACCCAGCGTAGTTCGACGACAGCCCCACAGGGATATACTCGCGCGGCCTCTCCATCTTCTTCGTCTTCAGCACCAAGTTGAGGCACCCGGCCCGCACGTGCTTCCTCACGCCGGTGGTTCCGGTGGGGGCGTTGAAAAGCTCGCCCCTGTAGAGGTGGAGCCACAGATCCCAGTGGGGCGTCATCCCCAGATAGCCCTCACACACCGCGGCGAAGATCGCCGCGACGGTGATGGCGTTCGGGGAGAAATGCTGGAGCTCCACCCCAAAGTGGAAGTAGAGGGCCCGCATGAAGCGGCTCGGGGGAGCGCCCAGGCCGTCGCGGTGGAACTTGGCGAACGACACCACGTAGCCCTCGGGCGGCTGGGGCTCCCTGTGACTTGCCGGCGGCATGATCCACTCTGGCGACGATAGCGAGGTGCGGCGGCGCAAGAGTCCCTCACTCTCAAGCTCTAGCAACCGGCGCTCCGTCATCGACGACGGGCGCCAGTCGGCGGCGGCGACGAGTGTCACAGGCATCTTGGTTGGAAGGACGATGGATCCGCTACCGCTCGAGGGGGTGCACAAGCGCGTAAGGCAGCGAGAGAGCAAAGGCAACGAGAGGATGAAGGCGAGAAGGCAAAAGGAAGAAGAAAGAACGGCGGCGGCGCCACAGCATATTTATAGGCAGCAGTCTGCCAACGGACAGATCCGAGAAATGAGGTAACTCCCCCCATAAATGTGCCACCTAACCGTCTCTTTCCCCTCACAGGCGGGGCGCTCCGAATTCCACGCCGACGCAGTGTCGTAACGTCACCCACCTGAAAAGGCGCGCCCAACGGGCAAAAAGGCGAACCGCCACGGCCACTTCCTTCCCTTGTAAGCCAAGGGGCGTACCCGCGAGAGTCTCGAGAGGTCGATGGCTGGCCCGCCGAAAGGGTTCGACAGCCGATCTCGAGCACCAGAGTCAGGGATCCCCAGCGAGCGGTCGAAGATCGAGGCCCGCCTCGAAGACTCACTGGCGATATCCAAGGTAGGGTCGAGACAGTCGAGAGGAATCCCCCCGACGGGAGGCATCGAGCCGCCGGACTCTATCGAATGAGACTGGTATCCCCGACCACGTCGATCCCGCTTTATGAGAACGCCTTCGGGCTTGACCCCCTCGAAAGGGGCACAGGTTCTCACTTGGACTACCCGCTAGGAACTCCATCTGGGGGGAAGACGCTCGCTCTATCGAGAGTACGTCGAAACCTCCACGTAAAACGAGCCAATCAGAACCTACCATCACTGGTGTCGATAGCGTTTCTGCAAACTAGGCAATATAACCCTCGAATGAGTCAAAAACTCCTTCAAGGGCTCGGGGGCTACCCCCGCGGGGTCGCTCGCGCGCCCCCACGGAAGCTCGACCCAAGAATACAGCCTCCAATCGAGCGCCAGCGCTCGAATGGAGACTCGGGGGCTACTGTCGAGGGTATCAATAAGGGGTGCCCTCACCGATGCACGTAACAAGACTATCCGTACGCAGGACGAGGCCCTCGACTCGACGCTCTGGCCGTACATATACGCAGCCATCGACATCCACAGCCTCGAAGACGGAAATAGCGTCGAGCGAATCGATCAGGGGTCGAGCGCTAGCTGCCGTCGAATACGGAAACGGGCTCGAGCGAGTCGGGAAGCGTCGAGCGCAAGGACACTGTCCGCCGCCTGACACGCGCACGAGAGCCAGGGCATTTAATGCACCTGCCGTTTTCCCACCTAACACACTGGTCACGGGAAGCGTGATAGGAAACAGGCACCCGTCCCATCGTTCTTTTTGCAGCCTTCCCCACCAAACGACCCAGGGCGTGTCAGGACGCAGGAAACAAGGATGAAATGTCTAATCGGGACCCCCTCGAGACATCCAAGGTCAGCGCTCCGGATATCAGCACATTACACGACGTCCGACCCTCGACCGAACAGGGTTCCTTCCTAGGGACGAGTTGGGCGTCGACTGACAACACCACAACCACCCCGCCGGATCTGCCGCCATACCGTACAAGCGTGCGACCTTTGGACCAGCGCAAGACGGCGCGCAGGGCAGAATGCAGGGGCACGCGTAATCATCACCAGGCTATCAAGACGGGACGGCTCGAGGCCATGCCGTACGGAAGCCTCGAGTAGGTCAGCGCTCCGTGCTGCTATCGAACCCTACTCTGACATCTACGCATGTACCCTAGGTCTCTCCTTGGAGCTATAAAAGGAGGGACTCAGGAATAGAACGGACAGCAACACTACGCCCATACGCAGTAGAACTCCCATACTTCATACCACGCTTGTATTCACCCCTGTACAAGTACTTAGGTGCAAGATAATACAAACCTCCCTCCCCCGCTGGACGTAGAGCCTTCTCTTGCCCGAACCAGGATAAATCTCTGTGTCTTCTTGCATCACCATCTGGGAAAGGGAGCACGCATACAAATTTACTCGTTGGTGTGACCCCCCGGGGGGAAAACACCGACAATAGGTTTGTGTGTGATTTTACTTCTTATATTATTTATCATGTATTGAAATCAAAAAAAAGTTTGCTGACAAACTTGTAATTGTTTTCTTTGCAGGGACTTCTCCAACCTAAGTCCAGTTCTCTCCCTAGCGCATCATAGTGCTGCGGGCGGTGACAATACTAGATCTCCTCCAACACCTGTGGCGGCCACACTGACCCCGCCACCACCTCCACCATGGTCTCCACCTCCTCCACCGAGGTCTCCAACTCCTCCACCGCGTTCTCCAACGCCGAAAAGATCGGCCCCACCACCTCCACCGCCTGCACCGCCCTCTCCAAAGAGTGCACGGTCGGTCCCCACACCTCCAAAGCGAGGTAGTCAGAAGCGGTCCGCTTAAGAAGGACCGAAGTCATCGGTCCCACCTCCAAAGAAGGCTGCCTCTGCAAAGAGAGCTAAGATGCCAGAAAAATTACCTTACGAAAAGAGTGAAGAGGAGGTAATTGCTGCATCCAAAGCTGAGATCAAACAATTTTTTGATAAATTGAAGGAGGATAGGAAAAAATGGCTTAACCCAGAAAAGCCGTACTTTTATGTAAAGCCATCGGAACTAAGGCAGAAGGTGGCGGACCATCAAAAGAAGCAACGCGAAGCTCAGAAAAAGCCAGCACTTTCGGACTATGAGCGGTCTCTGGTCAAGTCTTCATAGCCTAAGAAGAGAGTAGGAAAGGGGGTCCCACAGCTCGGAGAAGTATCAAAACCGGTGCCCCCTTTTATTGTGCCAAATCAATACGGCTCAAATGAAGACTTGATGCCAAAGAAATCCTTAGCGTTGTCTGAGCTAGACTCGCTTGAGCGTTACTTTGGACAGAGCGGTTTAAATATGGAAGAAATTGCCGTCATTCTTGGATGCCAAACATTTGAAAAAGCCGAGGTAGTTGATCAATTGAGGGCAAGATATGAACCGGGCAGGAGTCTATTCGACCCTAAGCGTTTACACGAGCTCGGCACACAAATGTTTGCAATAAACAAATGGTGCATTGAGGCGTCTAAAAGAGGAGAGAATTGGATTTCTGTTCGTATTAGACAACATCACTACTTCCGTGCAGATGACCTCATATACGTGCAGTTCGAAGAATTGCACCAATTATGTCACCTCGACGCTCTCGATAAATCTCTTGTCACCTGCTTTTGTCTGTAAGTATTTTTTTTCTTTTTATTATACTTCTAACTTCTTTAATTACATGTATATAATCCTTACACACTTAGGATTTGTATGTATATATGTAGGCACCAAATGAGAGAGCTCAGAATGAGAAATGACAATAGTATTGGGTTCGTTGACCCTTATATTGTTTTCAAGGCTCCGTAGGCAGTGTGGACAGCAGCTCATGAGACAGAAGTCTACGCCAATCTTATGAGGTTCTTTGTGAACCAAAAAGAAAAACAAAAAATACTCTTCCCCTTCAACTTCGAGTGAGTTATATAGTTATTAAGTTCATGCATATTTTATTTTACTTATTATTACTCGAGACAAGTTTTATATAGTTATATATAGGCCTGACTATATATATGTGTAAACAGCTTTCACTGGATACTCATGGTCATTGAAATTCCCAAGAACCGGTTGATAATCTTTGACTCAATGAGAAAACTACAAGAAAATTATCAACAAATGGTAAACATTATTCAAAGGTACGTAATGTCGATCTCAGCTAGAAAAATATCATAATATGACTCAGTAATTATTAGTTCATGATCCACAATGGCTGTGTGTAGGGTTTGGGAAAGATTCATTGACCGTGAACATCTCAGTGGATGTAAAGCGCCGCTTAACATAATACATCCACAAGTAAGTTCTACTAGCTACCAAACTTTCGCTAACTTTTAGCCTTCTTATTGTCGTGGTCGTGAATATTTTATATATATGTATCGTGTTGACGGTCCTTAAGTATCAAATTTAATTATCAAATAAACAAAGAAAAGGATCCAAATGAAATCAACATCTAGACTTAGGGTTTTATCTGACAGAATTCCACGAGTTTTGGTGTTTGTCTATTTCTGCAGGGGGTTATCAGAAAATAAGGAAGAAAGGCCCACATGTCAGGATTACATAGAGATATCAACGCACCGCGCAATTTTCTACCATCTAGAAGACTCCAGAAGCCACGAGACCGAAGCGGAGGCGAAACGGGGCCAGGACCTGGGCGCCCGCCCAGTTTCCTTGGGCGCCCGCCCACCTGCCGAGCCCAATCAGGACTCTCTTCGCTCGGGATGTTCCACCGACCTATTGGATCAAGGAAAACATAGTACCACTTCGCCTATCGACCCAAAAACGCATAGAAGGGGAGGACTATATAAGGAGACCCCCTGGCCCCTGGAGAAGACATGAAGAAATTATCATAGAGACTGAGGGGTGCCCTATCTCTTTATGGTCGAGTGTGCTTTGAACTCTAGTTCAATAGGTAGGTGGCAAGACTTCCCGTACACCAATTGGTATGGGGACATTCCAATTGGGGTCTTGTATGCTGTCCGGTATGCCTAGAGTGCATTGGGTAACTTGTCTTTCCATGCCGTTCCCATTTCATTTACTGTCTTCTGAAGAATATTCTTGATTTGCTTGTTGGAAGTCTCTGCTTGGCCACTTGTCTGAGGATGATAGGGGGCAGCGACGTTGTGACAGATTCCATGTTTTGATAGATATTGCTTGAAGCGTTTGTCGATGAAGTGTGCTCCTCCATCACTTATCACTACTCTGGGGACTCCAAATCTTGGAAATATAATTTCTTCAAACATCCTCTTTGAACTGATGTTGTCAGCATGCTTGCAAGGTAATGCCTCTACCCACTTGGAGACGTAGTCAACTGCCACCAAGATGTACTCACACTTCTTGATGGAGGAAATGGACCCATGTAGTCTATTCCCCAAACATCAAAGAGGTCAATCTGAAGGTTGTTGGTGAGTGGCATGGCATCCCTTGTATTTATGTTTCCGTGCCTTTGACATGGTCCACATCTTCTGATATATTGCTTCGTGTCTTCATACATTGTAGGCCAGTAGAATCCACTCTGCTAGATCTTTGAATGTGTACGGAATGCTCCATAATGACCTCGATATGGTGATGAATGACATCTGTCGATGATCTTCCATCCTTCCTCAGTGGTCTCACATCTCCTGAGTAAGCCATCAGAGCATACCCGGAAGAGGTATGGCTCATCCCATATATGTGAACGACTTTCTTGAATAAGCTTCTTCTTGTTTGCTCCTGGTGGTACATACCCTGAAACCATAAAATTAACAATATCTGCATACCAGGGGTCAGACCTGTTAATCCCGTAGAGCATGTCGTCCCGGAGTGAATCATTGATGGGGGTTTACTGTAGATTCTTAAAATACATTCTAGACAAGTGATCAGCAACAGAATTTTCTACTCCTTTTTTATCTTTTATTTCTAAGTCAAATTCTTGGAGTAGTAAGATCCATAGCGAGGTTTAGCATCATTTTTAGTGAGCAAATATTTTAGTGCAGCATGATCAGTGTAAATAATTATTTTAGCTCTAACTAAATAAGATCTAAATTTGTCAATGGCAAAGACAACGGCCAGAAGCTCTTTTTCAGTGGTTGCATAGTTAAGTTGAGCTCCTGTCAAAGTTTTACTGGCATAAGCAATTGCATGATGCTTCTTATCTTTAGTTTGTCCCAAAACTGCCCCCATAGCATAATCACTAGCATCACACATAATTTCAAAAGGCAACGACCAATCAGGGGGTTGAAGGATTGGTGCAGAGATGAGTGCTTTCTTTAATAAATTGAAAGATGTTAGACATGCATCATCAAATTCGAAAGGAGCATCCTTGGCTAGCAAAAGAGTAAGTGGTCTAGCAATGAATGAAAAATCTTTTATGAATCTACGATAAAAACCAGCATGGCCAAGAAAGCTTCGAATTCCTTTTATATTCATAGGTGGAGGTAGTTGTTCAATTACTTCAATTTTAGCTCTGTCTACCTCAATACCTCTTTCAGATACTAGGTGTCTGTTGACGGTCCTTAAGTATCAAATTTAATTATCAAATAAACAAAGAAAAGGATCCAAATGAAATCAACATCTAGACTTAGGGTTTTATCTGACAGAATTCCACGAGTTTTGGTGTTTGTCTATTTCTGCAGGGGGTTATCAGGAAATAAGAAAGAAAGGCCCACATGTCGGGATTACATAGAGATATCAACCCACCGCGCAATTTTCTACCATCTAGAAGACTCCAGAAGCCACGAGACCGAAGCGGAGGCGAAACGGGGCCAGGCCCAGGGCGCCCGCCCTGAGGACCTGGGCGCCCGCCCACCTGTCGGGTCCAAACAGGACTCTCTTCGCACACGACGTTCCACCGACCTATTGGATCCAGAATAACATAGTACCACCTCGCCTATCGACCCAAAAACGCATAGAAGGGGAGGACTATATAAGGAGACCCCCTCTGGCCCTGGAGGAGACAAGAAATTATCATAGAGATTGAGGGGTGCCCTCGAAGGAAAACCTCTTCTCTAAATAATATTTCTTTTTAGGCTTAGCAACCAATGTAGAGTAGAAATAGATCTTCTAGTTTCTACTAGATTGAGAGAGATAGAGTGGAGGTATGGATCGGAGGAAGGCCGGCCTGTCGGTGTCCACTTCGAGTTGTACCTACGGGATCAAGTCTCCTAACCCGAGGCTTGCTTCTAAGATTCTTCAGTAATTCGACTTCTAATACTAGTAAGTTCTTGTTTTATTGTTCTTTGGTTTATGAGTTTACTTTAATCCTCTTCCGGTTGAGTATTAGAGTAATCACTTGTTAGCGTAAACGTGGTGTTTAGGCTAGGGTACTCATAGATATCCCCTGACTAGCTGGACCGTGGTAGTAGCGAGGAACGTGACATTTCCGAGTTACCTTTGCAGATCACATCTCGTTAGCAGGACGGGTAGGTTTATGGGTGCGGGTCGAACATCCTTTGTGTTGTCTAGATTCCGTGAGCCTCCCCAATAGAACAGTAGATCATCCTTACCAAGGTTAGAACGAGACTACGGTTGCAGTCTTCTCTATACATCACTCACATCGAGAAACATTCTTTGTAGCCTAAAGGGATAGTAGCAATAGATTTGGTTAGTCAGATGCACCCTTTCTCCCGGTGGTAAAAATATAAATACGATAACTCTGGATAACCTCCCGGGTGAAATGCTCACCGATATCCGTGCGCTTGCGGATCATTTCCTTATTGCGTTACCAAATATCAACAGTGTCCCAGCACTATTCCTTCCCTAACCATAAAATGACATTTTTCCCAATTAAGGACTAAGTGCTTTTCTTCACATCTTTGCAAAACCTTATCTAAGTTTTCAAGACAACTATCAAAAGTTTTTCCATAAACAGAGAAATCATCCATGAAAACTTCCATAATCTCTTCAATCATATCAGAAAATATAGACATCATGCATCTTTGAAAAGAAGATGGTGCATTACATAACCCAAAAGACATTCTACGGTAAGCATAAGTTCCATATGGGCATGTAAAAGTGGTTTTGCTTTGATCATCAGGATGGATCGGGATCTGGTGATACCCTGAATATCCATCTAAGAAACAGAAGAACGAATGGTTCACTAATCACTCTAGCATCTCATCTATGAAAGGTAAATGAAAATGATCCTTTCTTGTGGCTTTGTTTAGTTTTCTATAGTCTATGCACATCCGCCATCCTGTGACGGTGTGTTGTGGAATTAGCTCGTTCTTTTCATTCATAATAACAGTCATGCCTCCCTTTTTAGGCACAACTTGAACTGGGCTCACCCACTCACTGTGCGGCACAGGATATATAATCCCTGCATGCAGCAACTTTATAACTTCCTTTTTAACTACCTCTCTCATAGTGTTGTTAAGTCTACGTTGGGGCTCTCGAGAAATTGAAACAGAAGGATCTGTTGGAATAAGATGGGTACAAATCATAGGACTGGTTCCTGTAAGATCTTGGAGTGAGTAGCTGAAAACTGAGTGATGTTTTTCAAGAATGGTCATTAATCGCAGAGTTTGCTCCTGAGTGAGTTTCTCACTAATGATCACAGGAAACTCTGGATTATTGTTTAGGAAAGCATAGGTAAGACCGGGTGGTAAAGTTTTAAGCTCTATGGGAGGTCTAGGTGTTTCTGCAAACTCATCTAAGGGTTCAGGTTTAGAAGGTTCAGCTTCTTCTTCTATGAAGAAAGGAGTTTCGTCTTCTAAGTCTGGTTCATCTAAAAGCTGTAGAGATGCAACCTTTACCTCCTCCATAGGATTAGGCAAAAGATATGACTCGGCCTTATTATTTAAGGAGTGTGAAATTGTTATGGGGAATTTAAAAGTTTTTCTAAAAGAAATATGTAGCTTTCCAGTATGACCTTCATAAAGGAGTCTTCTAAAAGGTTGTCCTATCAACAGGTTGAAGTCCCATGTATCAAAGATATAGAAGTTCAAATGAACCATGGAGCCTTCTACCGTAAGAGGTAGGACATTAATAATTCCAAGACTGGGGACCAATCGTCCTGAAGATTCCTTTATGACCTTTGTTGTGGGGGTTAAAACAAGATTTTTAAATAATTTAAGTGCAAAAGATTCAGACATGATGTTGATCCCCACAACAGGATTATAGAGAGCATCAAATCGATCAGAATTATAAGCACAGCGTATAGTTATAGAGAGTGTGCCCAAACGGATCACATCAGAGGAAAGCTCTGATTCCTGCAACCACTCGCTACTCATGACTGAGATAAGCTCTCTTAATTGATATTCAGTTGGCAAACAAATGCTAAGATGGCTGTTTTGGGGTCTGTTAATAGAATGGTAGTTTGAAATGTTTCCAAAATCGGCAAAAAGATCAGATTCTATATCCAGCATGAAGTCCGGTGGTGGAATTTCTTCCTTTTGTGGCTCAGAACTTAGGATAGCTAAAGTAGATGAAGAATTTGGCAGAGTGTCTACTTCGGCTTCATAGGTTTCATCATGAAGGGTATTATCCATCTCAGCTTCTAGGATTCTATCTAGGATCACTCTAGCTTCATCAGTAGGGATGCGAAAGAAAGAACCTCCAGACATTGTATGTAGCATTTGTTTATGATCTTTCTGAAGACCTCGAAAAAAGTGAAATAAAAGAACAGGGTCTTCAAGATTAAGGTTTGGACCAGATTCTAAAAGATCAAAAAAAACGTTTCTAGGATTTTCCCAAAGTTTCATTATCTTTTTGTTTAAAAGATAGGACTTCGAGTCTAAGGTCACCGATACGGTCAAGGGAATAGAAATCTAGACAAAAGTTAGCTCGTAAAACTCCCCATTCACCTCGTTGTTGACTTACCTTCTGACTGTACCATTGTCTAGCTTCTCCCCTTAAAGAAAAAGGAAAAAGCTTCCAACGTAAAGTTTTATCAGAAATGCCTTCAATGCGAAGACAATCACATGTTTGCTCAAAATCTCTAATGTGAAGGTAAGGGTTTTCGTCTTCCTTTAAGCTAGTAGTAAGACTCAAGGTTATCTCAGCAAACCGTCTTTCTCCCCGGCAACGGCGCCAGAAATGCTTGTTGATATTTGGGAACGCAATAAGGAATTGATCCGCAAGCGCATGGATATCGGTGAGCACTTCACCCGGGAGGTTATCCAGAGTATCGTATTTATATTTTTACCACTAGGAGAAAGAGTGCATCTGACTAACCCGGTCTATTACTACTAACCATTTAGGCAACAAAGAATGTTTCTCGATGTGAGTGATAAACAGAGAAGACTGCAAATGTAGTCTATTTCTAACCTTGGTAAGGATGATATACTGTTCTATTGGGGAAGCTTACGGAATCTAGACACCACAGAGGATGTTCGACCCGCACCTATAAACCCTATCCTTCCTGCTAACGAGATATGGTCTACAAAGGTAACTCAGAAATGTCACGTTCCTCGCTACTACCACGGTCCAGCTAGTCAGGGAATATCTATGAGTAACCTAGCCTAAACACCACGTCTACGCTAGAGATGATTACTCTAAACTCTACGCGAAGAGATTAAAGTAAACTCATAAACCAAAAGAATAATAAAACAAGAACTTACTAGAATTTAGAAGTCGAAATACTGAAGAATCCTAGGAGCAAGCTTCGGGTTAGGAGAACTTGATCCCGCAGGTACAAACTTGGAGTAGACACCGACAAGCCAGGCTTCCTCCAATCTACACCTCCACTCTATCTCTCTCAATCTAGTAGAAACTAGAAGATCTATTTCTACTCACATTGGTTGCTAAGCCTAAAAAGAAATTTTATTTAGAGAAGAGGTTTTCCTTCCAAGGCTCCCCTCAACTCTATGATAAACTTGTCTCCTCCAGGGGCCAGAGGGTCTGGTTTTATAGTCCCTTTAAGTGAACATGAGTCATTGGATCAAACCGACATTGATTGGACGGTTATCCTTGATCCTTTAGGTTGGTGGAACGTCGTGTGTGAAAAGAGTCCCGAACCAAGTCCAGAGGGGGGCGAGAGCCCAGGTCAATTGGGCGGGCGCCCAGTGCCTGGCCCCGTTCGGCCTCTGCTTCCTTCCCGTGGCTTCTGGAGTCTTCTAGATGGTAGAAAATTGCGCGGTGCGTTGATATCTCTATGTAATCCCGACATGTGGGCCTTTCTTCCTTATTTCCTAATAACCCCCTACAGAAACAGATAAACAACAAAACTCATGGAATTCTGTCAGATCAAACCCTAATTCTAGGTGTTATTTGTATATTGGTCCTTTCTCTTGTTTATTTAATAATTAAAATTGATACTTAAGAACCGTCAACAGCCATCTCCACACTCGGCCCGGGGGCTACGTGGTTTCCTAGGCTTAGCGGGCTTCTACTAGAAGTTCATCTGGGAATTCAGGCTCATTGTGGCCCCTTGATGTGTCTCTTGCGGTGAGACGTGTTCAACTGGGACACGGAGGCTGAGGATGCCTTCTAGGCACTGAAGCGCGCCTTCACCACTGGGCCCGTGCTCTAGATGCCTGACTTCGACAAGCTGTTCATGGTGGATTGTGACACGTCGGGTGTGGGGTTTGATGCAGTCCTTCACCAAGGCGTCGAACCTCTAGCCTTCTTCAGCCATCCGTTCGCAGCTCGGCATCTCAAGCTTGCAGCTTACGAGCGCGAGCTCATCGGTTTGGTGTAGGCTGTGCGCCATTGGTGGCCTTGGTGGCCATACCTTTGGGGATGGCACTTTTTTATTCGCACTGACCATTACAGTTTAAAGTTTCTCTTGGATCAGCGCTTGTGCACGGTGCCTCAACATCTGTGGATCAGCAAGCTCTTCGGCTTCGACTTCACGGTGGAGTACCGTCCCGGCCGTCTCAACACTGTGGCAGACGCCTTGTCTCGCCGCGACATGGAGCGGGAGGCTCCAGGTACGGAGGGTGCAGTCGTGTACGCTCTCTTGGGCCCCTCTTTCGCCTTCCTCGACGACGTGCACCAAGCCACCAGGGAGGCCGCGGACGCCCAGCGCCTACTCCAGCAGCTGGCCGATGGGGCGCTGGCTGCCCCCTGGCGCCTTGAGTGTGGCCTGCTGCTACATGGCAGTAGGATATTTGTCCTCGACCACGCTGATCTGCACCACTAGGCGATGACGCTGGCTCACTCGGCCGTCCATGAGGGTGTACAAAAGACGCTCCACCGCCTGCGCACCGATTTCTACATCCCAGGCGACCCCTGCTGCAGCCGTTGCAGCACCTGTCAGCGCAACAAGACGGAGACATTGTCGCCCGCTAGCCTGCTGCAGCCGCTGGAGGTGCCCTCATAGGTGTGGACGGACATTTCGATGGACTTCGTCGAGGGGCTACCCAAGGTTGGCGGCAAGTCCGTCATTCTCACGGTGGTTGACCGCTTCTCCACGTACGCGCACTTCATCGCGCTCGGCCACCCCTACACCGTCGCGTCCGTCGCCCGCGCCTTCTTCGATGGCATTGTTCGGTTACATGGGTTCCCCTCTGTAAACACCCAAATTTTACTTCTTTTAAATAGATGAATTTGAATTAATTAAGTGATTTTGGTGGAGCATTTCAATATAGGAAAATAATAAATTTTAGAAAATTAAAATTTAATATAAATTTAGAATAACATTTTATGTTGCATACATGCTGGTGCATTTTATTGTGATGATTGTTTTAAAAACAAAATGCCAATTTGATCAAAAATCTAATTGGAAAAAATGTATTGAAAATTTATTTGAAAAAGAAAAATAGCAAAACCTTTCCCTCTCTCTTTCTCTCAGCCTTTTGGCCTAAACCCCCGCGCTCCTCCCCCCCCGCGCCTCGGACATTTTGAAGAGCCGGTGCGCGAGCCACCCTTTCCCTTCCCCATTTCCCCCTCACCTCGCCTCTGCTCTCGCCATTGAGCGCTCAATGAAATCGCCGCCAGAGCGCCGCCGTCGACCGTGCATCGCCGGGCGTTTTGAGCCGCCTCTGCGCCCGTTTCTCGTCGTGGTGAGCGCACTGCATCTTCCTCTTCTTCCCCGACCCTTTCCCATGGATTTTAGCGCTCTCTAGTGGCCTTCCCATGAGCACCGAAGGGGCCCGCCATGGCGCCACCGTCGGCCGCCGTGCAAGCCGCTTTCCCCGGCCGCGTTTTACCCTGTGCTAGACTCCCCTCGCCCTCCTCTCTCTCTCCCGGTGCTCTCGGAGTGGAAAACCGAGCACCGTAGCGCCCGGACGCTCAACTCCGGCGCGCTTTGGCCGGAGGCCATGGCGCGCCGCCGCCCTTGCCCTGTTCCAGCCGCCGCCGCCGCCCTTCCCCTTCCCCTCTTCTAATCTCGGCCATCCATCGCGTGATCGACGGCCAAAAACTCCCGATAACCCTTCAAGGTCATATTTGTTAAAGAGACCCCCACCTTTTTGCTAATCACGGCCGCAGTCCTTGGCCAGAGAATTTATATGATTTTTCTGTATTTATTTAAATTCGTTTAAATTTTGCAATAAAATATTCGTTTTAGCTCCGATTTGACCCGTTCGAATTGTGTTAGATTCGTAATTAAATTCTCTACATGTTAGTGCCACTGTTACTGCAGTTTGCAATTTTTTTATTTTTAGGTTTAGGTTTAATTAATTAAATAGCTATAGGAAATCGCCGTAAATTCGTAACTTGGACGTTTTAGTTCCGATTTTCATGATCTTCGTATCTATGTGATCGTAGCGAAACGTAGGTTCTGTTTTTAAATATTTTATTTTATTTTTGATCTGTTGATGTACTGTTCTAATTAAAGGATTGTTTGCTTGTATGATTGAACCTGGATGCGTGTTGTTGTGTGGTGCCGATCGAGCGTAGACGGTGATGTGACCATGGCCGATCCGTTTTACTCCGAGGAGCAGCAGGACCAGCAGCAGCTTCCCTTCACCGAAGGCAAGTATAACATGGGTTTCTCTTGCACACCTATTCACTTAATTAATTACGCATTTGCATGTGTCTAATTTTGATAACCCTAAGGACACCCTAGCTACCTGACTATATATTTATGACACCTATGGGTAGATTGCATGTGGGTAGCTTTGCTAGTGCTCTAATTAATTGAGACTTTACTACCATTCTGACTTTAATATGATGACAAATGATGGGAAATGGGCTATGGTGTAATTGACTTCGGTCAGGTTGACCTAGACCCTCCGTAAGGACTTCTCTCTAAGCGACTATCCGGGACATACAGTGCAACCGTGATGGTTATATGGCTCTAACTTTAGCTTAGTAGTAGGATCTCATCTAGCTGGTTAGAGGTTACCCGGAAGGGCACAAGAGGGGCTTACCACTTTGGGTATAGAACTCCTTCTGTTCCTATGTGTATAGCCGTGATAGAAATGTGCCATAGGAAAGGGGGTCCTCTATAACTGCTTGCTAGGGGAACCTCGCGGCCCTAACTGGTTAGACGAAGCCTATGGAAGGCTTCATAGTGTTCCCTGCCCGTTCACCTTGGTAGTGTTAGTGGGTCTTGCAAACCCCGGGCATATGGGTAACACGACTTACGGGAAAAGTGCACACCTCTGCGCAGAGTTTGATCGAACTGGTATACTAGCCTTGCTCTCGGACATGAGCGGCCTTGGACCCTTACGGAATAGTTGGGTGGGGATGGTTATGGGGCATGACTTATGAAAATGTGACGCATTGATTGTGATGATTAATGTGGTTTAACCATGATGGTGATGGTGTTAACCGTGAAGGTTAACGGTGTTATTGTCATGTACACATGTGGGTTAATCGGGATCTAAGCATAACTGATGAATTATTTAGGATTAAAACATTGACCAACTAAAATGCTAACTGCAGTAGCCAGTGTCTGACCTTTTTGAGCCGCATAAAATCCTATGTTATGCTCGCGGAGTACGAGATGTACTCACGCTTGTTTCTATATTCTTCTTGGACAAAAATCCTAGATGGGTAACAGATGACAGCTTCTATGAGGAATTCTCGGAGGACTTCTAGGTTGGCGATCCACCAGTCGGTCGTCCCTGTGTTGGAACTACCAAGCTATAGCTAGATATGAGTTTTATTTCCGCTTGTTGCTAGACTTTGATGTTCGTGTTGTAATAAACGTTATGTAAGACACTTGTGATGATACTTCTGTAATTTATCGACTTGTGTACGCGACTATTCCTGGGGCGCACATGAGGTTTATTGTACTCAAATTTATCCTTAAATTTGGGTCTCACAAAATTGGTATCAAAGCAAGGCTGACTGTAGGACACAAACATGGTAGAAACGGTCGATTTTAGGATTTTCTTTTGCTTTATTTATTTCACTGCTTACTACACCTTCTTGTTATTTTATTAAAATTTTATATTCTTATCCATTGGTCTATTTATGTAAACCTATTGATTCTAATTCTTAAAATAAAATTTATAGATGTCTCGTCACAGCGCAGCCGTGTACCATGCACTCTTCACCGTCGCTCGTGCTCCGCCAGTTGCACCTGCACCTGTACCAGCACCTGTACCTACACCAGCACCTGTGCCTGAGCCTGAGGTTGTCGTCTCTGCTGGCGGCAAGGAGGAGGAGCTCATGGACTTGGGGTCTCCTACGTCTACACCTTTAGCACCTACCTCGGTGGCGGTACCGATCCCACAGGTCGACGCTCCAGTTCCACCTACTCCACCTGCGCCTGCACTGCACGCGTCTACGGGTTCAGCGCCGACGCCTCAGCACCCATAGGTTGTCCCATAGATGGGATGGACCTCCAGGAACAAGTTCATGGATGCTGACGAGGATGCTCACTACCACACTCTGCGTACGGGTGTGTTGGCGAGCTACTATCCTGAGTTTGCTGCCACTGTTCGCAACCTCTGCTCAGAGCATAGGCACCCACTGGAGAACACTTACTGAAAGGCCGAGGTGATCATCACAGCTCGGAACAATGTCGACAACTCAGACGAGGTGGAGTCTATCCATGAGAGCAAGGTTAGGCGTGCTTCCGACTATGAGAGCATGGAGGATGCAGCCCAAGCTGCATATTTTCACTACCATGGTCGCCGTTTTGAGGCCATGCAGGAGGATAGGTACCGGTTCCTTCCCCGCAACGACCCAGATGGCAGGACATGGCATGTCCTGGCACCTCCTACCGGTGACCCTACTTTGGACACGACAGTGAGGCACGTTAGTGCCATTCATGAGATGAATGTGGCACTTAGGCAGGAGCTGCGTGTTTCACAGCAGGTGGGAAAGCGCCTCCAGCAACAGGTGGATGAGCTATGTGGTCAGCTTGGACAGCCACCCATCTACAAGAAGAAGCCCCGCAAGTTCGTTTTGCAGGATAGAGCTCCCTAGGTGTCCCAGTACTTATTATTTAGACGTTAGAACGAGTGGTTTGGTTATGTGTGGCGTGTGAACATTCGGTGTGTTGCTGTTTGTGATGATGAACATTTGTGATTTGGAGTTTTTGTTTTATTGTGGGAACATGTGGGCCTGTCCGCATGTTTCTAAAGTTTAATCCTAGTAGTAAATGTTGATTAATGTGAGGTTGGATTACTTTATCATTGTCTCAGTCATGCTGATTCTGGAGCAGTCTATGATGTTTATTCTGTATCTCATAAATGGTTCAGTTAAAAATTACGAAAGTTTTATGGTGAATACTAGACTGACATATCTTTCATCTCTAACTGGAATCACCTCATTATCTATTCGGGTCTATGGGATATGTCCGAATTAATCTGCTGTATCTGTGCAGACTGAGAACCAGAGCAGAACCTGATTAACTACAATTTTGATTATGTTACTGTTGGAACCAGTAAATGAGGTCTGAATAAAGGTTGTAGAGAATTTCTTAACCTTTCCAACGATGTATACCATGTTCCTATTGGATCTCTAGAGTCTGAGATAAGAACGAATTACTGACCTGCTGAGTTTAAAAACTGGTCCCGAAAACTGCTAGTCTTATTTTTATTCATTATAAACGATGAATAATTATTTTGAAAGATTACTAAAAGCCGTGAATCTTTGTTGGAAGTAGATGGACGCCGAAGGAGCAGGCGCTGGTCGTGGACGTGGCCGTGGCCGCGGTCATGGCCGTGGACGTGGTGCACCTGAGAATCCGCCACCACCACCGCCGCCGATGACTATTGAGCAACTCATAGGGATGCAAGCCAATCTGATGCAAGCTATGATGAACCGCATGAACAATGAACCAGTAGCAGCCCCACCACCGGTTCAGGTCCACGACAAGCGTGGGGAGTTCTTGAAAGGACGTCCCCCAGTGTTCACCCATGCCTCTGATCCACTCGAGGCAGACGACTGGTTAAAAGCGGTAGAGAAGCAGTTGAACATAGCCTTTGCAGCGACCTGGAGAAAGTGTTGATGCCTCGGGCCAGCTGCAAGGACCTGCTCAGGAGTGGTGGGAGTCTTATCAATATGGACGCTCGAACAATGCTCCACCAGTTACCTAGAAGGAGTTCACTGAGGTGTTCAGGTCCCATCATTTTCCAGAGGGTCAGATCGAGCTGAAGGCAGAAGAGTTCGAGTCTCTCAAGCAGGGATCGATGACAGTCAGTGAGTATCGTGACAAGTTTGCTCAATTGTCACGATATGCTCCATATGAGGTGGTCAGGGACTCTGACAAACAGCGCCTTTTCATGAAGGGCTTGTATGATGGACTGCAGCTACAGCTGATGAGCAACACCTATCCTTGTTTCCAAGAATTGGTGAATCGCGCTATTGTCATCGACAACAAGTGCAAGGAGATGGACGCGAAGAAGAGGAAGCTCCAAGGGCAGCCGTCGGGCAGCAACACTCGCCCACGTGCGTATCCTCAGCAGGGATTCCCTCAGCGCAATCAACGACCACCGAATCAGTAGAACCGTGGTCAGTTTCCTCAGCACCCTCAGTACCACCAGCAGTACAGCCACCAGAACCAACAACATCCCCAGTAGCAGTATGGCAATCAGAGTCAGCAACACCCCCAGCAACAGGTCAGCAACCAGGCACCACGCCAAGGAGTGCCCAACAATGCTCCTGGCAAGAGTGCAGCACCCAGCGGCAACCCCAATGCATGTAACCGCTGCGGAGAGGTGGGACACTATGCATACCAATGCCCCAAGAAGAAGAATCCACCAGCCCAGCAAAACCAGAACAGGCTTGCTCGACCTCCGTTTTCTAGAAGAGTGAACCATGTGTCCACCGATACAGCCCAGGAAGCACCTGAGGTTATGATGGGTACGTTCAACATCAACTCCATCCCCGCTACAGTACTATTTGATTCTGGTGCTTCACATTCTTTCATCTCCCAAGCATTTGTTAGAGTGCATAGCATCTCACTTTGTGCACTAAAAAATTCCATGCTAGTAAATTCACCGGGAGGCAACATGCTAGCTAATTACTGGAGCCCCTCCACTAGTATATCCTTAAGGGGGGTAGATTTCAAGGTGAAACCTATTGTGTTGAGAACCATGGGAATTGACCTCATACTTGGAATGGATTGGATGAAGCAGCATGGGGTAGTAATTCAGTGTTAGGAGAAATCTGTGGTGGTGACATCACCAGGTGGGGACAGAATAAGTGTGGATGTGGCAGTGCAACCTCAGCCGACTGCAACAGTGAATCAGTTGAGTGGTGCTAATCAAGAAGACCAAGTGGTGGACGAGTTTCCAGATGTGTTCCCAGATGAGTTGCCAGGTATGCCACCAGACCGAGATATTGAATTTCTTATTGAGCTTTTACCTGAAACTGCACCCATAGCAAAAAGACCATATAAAATGGGGGCAAATGAATTAGAGGAACTTAAGAAACAGCTTAAGGAATTGCAAGAAAAAGGGTTTATTCGTCCTAGTTCTTCACCCTGGGATGCACCGGTAATCTTTGTTGATAAGAAAGATGGCACTAGAAGGATGTGTGTGGATTATCAGTCATTAAATGAAGTCACTATTGAAAACAAGTACCCATTGCCTAGAATAGATGACTTATTTGACCAACTGAAAGGAGCATGTGTGTTCTCCAAAATTGACCTCTGGTCTGGCTATCACCAACTGAAAATCCGTGCAACTGACATACCTAAGACAGCTTTTACCACAAGGTATGGCTTGTATGAGTATACAATCATGTCATTTGGGCTGACCAATGCACCTACATACTTCATGTATATGATGAACAAGGTGTTCATGGAGTATTTGGATAAGTTCGTGGTAGTATTCATTGATGATATATTAATCTTCTCCAAAACAAAAGAAGAATATGCTGAACATTTGAGACTGGTCTTGCAAAAGCTTAGAGAGAATAAATTGTATGCCAAGAAAAGCAAGTGTGAGTTTTGGTTTGATGAGGTCTCATTTTTGGGACATGTGGTCTCTAACGGTGGAATAGCCGTAGACCCCACTAAAGTGCAGGATGTGCTAAATTGGAAGCCTCCAACCAATGCTATTGAAATCTGTAGCTTTCTGAGACTAGCTGGGTATTATAGGAGATTTATTGAAGGATTCTCTAAGTTAGCAAAGCCCATGACAGCCCTACTAGAGAAAAGTGCCAAATTTATTTGGTCAGATAAGTGCCAAGAGAATTTTGAGGAGCTAAAGAAAAGGTTGACGACAGCCCTAGTGTTGACCTTACCGGATTTGAGTAAAACCTTCTCTAATTATTGCGATGCATCTCGCTTAGGCCTTGGATGTGTGCTTATGCAAGAAGGAAGAGTAGTGGCCTATGCATCCAGGCAGTTGAGAAAACATGAGTTGAACTATTCTACTCATGATTTGGAGCTCGCTGCCGTGGTTCATGCTCTAAAGATTTGGAGGCATTATTTAATTGGACACAAGTGTGATATTTATACGGACCACAAAAGTTTGAAGTATATTTTCACACAATCAGATCTGAATCTAAGGCAACGCCATTGGTTAGAACTCATAAAGGATTATGACCTGGAAGTGCATTACCATCCCGGGAAGGCAAACGTTGTTGCCGATGCACTTAGTCGAAAGAGCTATGCCAATAGGCTGCAACTGACCTTCATTCCCATAGAGTTGCTAGCTGAAATAGAACATCTCAATTTGGGTTTAGTGAACAACACTGTTGAATTGGAGTTAGAGCCCACCTTAGAGCAAGAAATCAGCAAAGGTCAGTTGGAGGATGAAAAATTAAAAGAAATTTCAGAGAATGTAGTGCTTGGAAAAGCACCGGGTTTCAGGTTGGATGAAAATGGTACACTATGGTTTGGGAAGAGAATATGTGTGCCCGTAGTGAAATCCATCCGAGATGCAATCCTACGTGAAGCACATGACTCTGCATATTCCATTCACCCTGGAAGCACCAAGATGTATCTAGATCTTAAAGAAAAATATTGGTGGTATGGGTTAAAGAGAGATGTGGCAGAGTATGTAGCCATATGTGATACTTGTCAGAGAGTGAAAGCCGAGCACCAAAGACCTGCAGAGTTGTTGCAACCAATGCAAGTGCCTGAATGGAAATGGGAAGAAGTAGGTATGGATTTTATCACTGGATTGCCCCGCACTCAGCGTGGGTATGGTTCAATTTGGGTAATTGTGGACAAACTCACTAAAGTTGCTCACTTTCTACCTGTTAAGACTAACTATGATGGTGCAAAGTATGCAAAATTATATATGGATAGAATCGTGAGTCTGCACGAAGTTCTAAAGAATATCGTGTCTGATCGGGGTACACACTTCACGTCGCAGTTTTAGCACAAAGTACATGATTCTTTTGGAAACAAAGTCGAACTTTAGTTCTGCGTATCATCCTCAAACCGATGGGCAGACCGAAAGGGTGAATCAGATTTTAGAGGGCATGTTGAGAGCATGTGCGTTACAGTATGGTACCAGTTGGGACACCAGTTTGCCATATGCTGAATTTTCATATAATAATAGTCACTAGAAAAGTCTCAAGATGGCACCGTTTGAAGCATTGTATGGGTGGAAATGTAGAACACCTTTGTTTTGGAATCAAACTGGTGAGAGTCAAGTATTTGGACCTGATGTTCTTAGAGATGCAGAGGAACAAGTGCGGAAAATACGAGACAACTTGAGAGTAGCCCAGTCTTGGCAAAAGAGTTATGTTGATACTAGAAGAGATTTGGCCTTCGAGATAGGCGGCTATGTGTACTTGAAGGTGTCACCCATGAGAAGTGTCAGGAGATTTAATATGAAGGGTAAATTGGCCTCAAGGTACGTTGGACCGTTCAGAATTCTCAGGAGACGTAGAGAAGTGGCCTATCAGTTAGAATTGCCTGTGAGTATGTCAAGTCTTAACGATGTGTTCCATGTGTCACAACGGAAGAAATGTTTGTGAGTGCCTGAGGAACAAATTCCATTGGAAGAGCTTACTGTTGAGGGAGATCTAACTTATGAGGAATATCCGATCAAGATCTTAGAAACAGCGGAAAGAGTCACCCGGAGTCGGGTTATAAAGATGTGCAAAGTGCAGTGGCACTGATATAAGGAAGAAGAAGCCACTTGGGAAAGAGAAGACGAGCTGAGACAATCTTACCCGTATCTCTTTGAGTAAGCACCATCCCAATCTCGAGGACGAGATTATTTTTAAGGGGGATAGAATTGTAACACCCAAATTTTATTTCTTTTAAATAGATGAATTTGAATTAATTAAGTGATTTTGGTGGAGCATTTCAATATAGGAAAATAATAAATTTTGGGAAATCAAAAATTTAATATAAATTTAGAATAACATTTTATGTTGCATACATGCTGGTGCATTTTATTGTGATGATTGTTTTAAAAACAAAATGCCAATTTGATCAAAAATCCAATTGGAAAAAATGTATTGAAAATTTATTTGAAAAAGAAAAATAGCAAAATCTTTCCCCCTATCTTTCCCTCAGCCTTTTGGCCCAAACCCCCGCGCTTCCCTTCCTCTTCTTGGGCCAGGCCGAGCCGGCCACCTCCTCCCCCTTCCCCTCTCTCTCACCCGCTGACAAGCCAGGCCCGGCTGTCAGCATCGTCTCCTTCAACCGCCCCTGTTCCCTACCTTTCTCCCTTGCTGGAACGGTAAGCCCCCCATTCCCCCAGGATCCCCTTTTTCCCCCCCCCCCCCGCGCCTCGGACGTTTTGAAGAGCCCCACACGCGAGCCGCCCTCTCCCTTCCCCATTTCCCCTCACCTCGCCTCTGCTCTCGCCCTTGAGCGCTAAAAGAAATCGCCACCGGACCGCCGCCGTCGACCGCGCATCGCCGGCCGTTTCGAGCCGCCTCTGCCCCCATTTCTCGTCGTGGTGAGCGCGCTGCAGCTTCCTCTTCTTCCCCGACCCTTTCCCATGGATTTTAGCGCTCTCTAGTGGCCTTCCCATGAGCACCGAAGGGGCCGGCCATGGCACCACCTTCAGCCGCCGTGCAAGCCGCTTTCCTAGCCGCGTTTTACCCTGTGCTAGACTCCCCTCGCCCTCCTCTCTCTCCCGGTGCTCTCAAAGTGGAAAACTGAGCACCTTAGCGCCCGGACGCTCAACTCCGGCGAGCTTTGGTTGGAGGCCATGGTGCGCCGCCGCCCTTGCCCTGTTCCGGCTGCCGCCGCTGCCGCCCTTCCCCTTCCCCTTCCCCTCTTCTAATCACAGCCGTCCATCGCGTGATCGACGGCCAAAAACTCCCTATACCCCTTCGGGGTCATATTTGTCAAAGAGACCCCACCTTTTTGCTAATCACGCCCGCAGTCCTTGGCCAGAGAATTTATATGATTTTCTGTATTTATTTAAATTCGTTTAAATTTTGCAATAATTACAAATTTGGCACTGCATTGTTTTGGCCATAAAACATTCGTTTTAGCTCCGATTTGACCCGTTCGAATTGCGTTAGATTCGATATTAAATTCTCTACATGTTAGTGCCACTGTTACTGCAGTTTGCAATTTTTTTATTTTTAGGTTTAGGTTTAATTAATTAAATAGCTATAGGAAATTGCCGTAAATTCGTAACTTGGTCGTTTTAGTTCTGATTTTCGTGATCTTCCTATCTATGTGATCGTAGCGAAACGTAGGTTCTGTTTTTAAACATTTTATTTTGTTTTTGATCTGTTGGTGTACTGTTCTAATTAAAGGATTGTTTGCTTGTATGATTGAACCTGGATGCGTGTTGTTGTGTGGTGCCGATCGAGCGCAGACAGTGATGTGACCGTGGGCGATCCGTTTTACTCTCAGGAGCAGCAGGACCAGCAGCGGCTTCCCTTCACTGAAGGCAAATATAACATGGGTTTCCCTTATATACCTATTCAGTTAATTAATTACCCATCTGCATGTGTCTAATTTTGATAACCCTAAGGACATCCTAGCTACCTGACTATATATTTATGACACCTACGGGTAGATTGTATGTGGATAGCTTTGCTAGTGCTCTAATTAATTGAGACTTTACTACCATTCTGACTTTAATAAATATGATGAAAAATGATGGGAAAAGGGCTATGGTGGAATTGACTTCGGTCAGGTTGACCTAGACCCTCCGTAAGGACTTCTCTGTAAGCGACTATCGGGACATACAGTGCAACCATGATGGTTATATGGCTCTAACTTTAGCTCAGTAGTAAGATCTCATCTAGTTGGTTAGAGTTTACCCGAAAGGGCGCAAGAGGGGCTTGCCACTTTGGGTATAGAACTGCTTCTGTTCCTATGTGTATAGTCGTGATGGAAATGTGCCATAGGAAAGGGGGTCCTCTATAACTGCCTTCTGAGGGAACCTCGCGGCCCTAACTGGTTAGACGAGGCCTATGGAAGGCTTCATAGTGTTCCCTACCCATTCACCTTGGTAGTGTCACTGGGTCTTGCAAACCCCGAGCATATGGGTAACATGACTTACGGGAAAAGTGCACACCTCTGCGCAGAATTTGATCAAACTGGTATACTAGCCGTGCTCTCGGACATGAGCGGCCTTGGACCCTTACGGAATAGTTAGGTGTGGATGGTTATGGGGGATGACTTATGAAAATGTGACGCATTGATCGTGATGATTAATGTGGTTTAACCGTGATGGTGATGGTGTTAACCGTGAAGTTTAATGGCGTTATTGTCATGTACACATGTGGGTTAATCGGGATCTAAGCATAACTAATGAATTATTTAGGATTAAAACATTGACCAACTAAAATGCTAACTGCAGCAGTAGCCAGTGTCTGACCTTTTTGAGCCGCATAAAATCCTATGTTATGCTCGCGGAGTACGAGATGTACTCACGCTTGTTTCTATATTCTTTTTGGACAAAAATCCCGGATGGGTAACAGATGACAGCTTCTATGAGAAATTCCGTTGGACTTCTAGGTTGGCGATCCACCAGTCGGTCGTCCCTATGTTGGAACTACCAAGCTATAGCTACATATGAGTTTTATTTCCGCTTGTTTGCCAGACTTTGATGTTTGTGTTGTAATAAACGTTATGTAAGACACTTGTGATGATACTTCTGTAATTTGTCGACTTGTGTGTGTGACTATTCCTAGGGCACACATGAGGTTTATTGTACTCAAATTTATCCTTAAATTTGGGTCTGACACCCTCCTCCATCGTCAGCGACAGGGACCCATTGTTTACCGGGCATGTTTGGCGCGACCTCTTCCGATGCGCGGGCATAAAGCTGCGTATGAGCACGGCGTTCCACCCCCAGACAGACGGCCAGTCCAAGGTGGTTAACAAGGTGATTGTCATGTACCTTCGACACCGCGGCGACCCTCCTGCAGCAGCCGGCGCGCTGCCCCCTATCCTCGATGACCGGCATCTTCCCGCTCCCGAGCGCGTCCTGCAGGCTCAGCAGCGGCGCGGCGAGTGGCATCTGCTCGTCAAGTGGCACGACCTTCCCGACGACGACACCACTTGGGAGTCTCTTCCAGAGTTCCGCGAGTAGTTCCCCGACTTTCAGCTCGAGGACGAGTTGTTTGTGCAGGCGGGGAGAGATGTTATGACCAACATCCAATATGCCAGGAGGCGGCCCAATAGTGGCGGAGATTAGGCGCAGGAGTAGGGGATACAAGCCCATATTTATTCTTAAAGTTATTTCCTTAATTGGTAGATCAAATAGTTATATATATGAGTTGTAATCCCGTTGGACAGAATTAAGCAAGAGTATTATTATACTCGGTTTCCTTTAGGGAGCCGGGAGTTTCCTAAAAACCCTAGCCGTCGCCCTCCCTCTCTCGCGCGCGACCACGGCGCCGCGCCGCCGCGGGACATTCAAGCCTCGTCCATCGATCTCTCACCGCTATAACCTCCGTTCGACAAGGCATAGAGAACCGCTGCCTATCAGACTAGGTTTAAAAGATTCGTCTCGCGATTTACAGTTAAACTGTGCAATTAGTTTTTGTTTTTATCTATATTTAATGCTTCATATATGTAACGCAAGATTTGATGTGACGAGAAATCTTGAAAAGTTTTTGACTTTTGGGGTGAACTAAAGAAGGCCTTGATAATTCGGTGAAGTTAAAACATATCCATGTGTGGTTGATAGCTAGAAACCGTGTCTTACACAGTGCGGTGAAGTTATTATGTAGCACGCTTTAATTTTAGGGCCTATTTGGTTGGAGGCGGTAAACTTTATCGTTTATCATATCGAATATTTGATACATGCATAAAGTATTAAATATAGATTATTTATAAAACTAAAAACGCAACTAGAGAATAATTTATAACGCAACTTTTTAAGTCTACTTAGTCTATAATTTGACACCTGTGGCGGAGCCAGGAATCTAGAGCTGGGTATGCCATAGATAAAAGAAAGTCAAAGCAAATATGCAATATAGGAGTGTTTAAATCGAGTCCTTAAAGTTTTAGGGTGTCACATTGGATATAATTCAAAATATTAAAAGTAGACTGTTAACAAAACTAATTATATAAATAGGGACTACGAGACGATTTTTTAAGCCTAATTAATTTATAGTTAGCAATGTTTACTGTACCACTATATTGTCAAAACATAGATTAATTAGGCTTAAAAATTTGTCTCACAAATTAATCCAAATTCGTGCAATTAGTTATTTTTTAAACTATATTTAATAATCCGTACATGTGTCTAAATATTCAATGTGATAGAAGTAAAACTTTTGAAGTGACAACTAAACGGACCTGAATGAACCATGAGTAGCATTTGGTGTGCACGTTGAGGCTGTTTTTTTTTTCTTTTTACCCTTGCAAGTTTCTCTCAATGCAATATGATAACACATGTCTTCTTTTTCACTACATTATTACAAGAATATAATAAAATATAAAAAGAAACGTTCAATAGTCAAATTCGAGACAGACAGACGGCGAGATTGTAAGTCGATGGTTTCTACATTTCTGAGCTTTGTTCTTTCGTGGGCTGCCAGAACTAATTGGTGTATCGAGCTTATACTCTGTATACATATATGACGTGATGTACCGATATACATATAAATTTGTATACTTATATTTATTTTTGTGCTACAAAACTTGGGTATTCCAAGGAATACAGGGGCATACCCCTGGCGCCGCCCATGTTTGACACTAACTGCCCAATAAAACGAAAATAATACAGTATCTGTTAAATTTGAACATCTTCAACCAAACATCTCTTAGATAGGTTAACTCTAATTATATATGGGATGCCACCACGTGCCAACTAATGTTGTGGAAGCTTACGCACTTTAAAACACGTCGCAAGATAGGTTCAGTTATATATGGGGATGCCACAATGTGCCAACTAATTATGGAAGCTTACGCACTTTAAAAGACGTCGCAAGACTGAAGTGTGTGTGAACACCTTGAAGTGTGTGGTGGACCTTTGTTGAAACAAGGCTCGAGCATAGTTACAGATTAAGACAGGTCACCTGCTTCCTTCGTCTGGGTATGGTTCCTTCGTTCTCCCTACATGCATACTACGTCACGAGGATAAGCCAAAATGAAATTGATTAATATTCCGACCAACAATGAAATCGACTGCTCAACTAGGTTAAAAAATAACAAGCTGTCTGATACTACCTGAAAAATTTACACACTTTTTCAACAACACCCAAGTGTTGAGTACGAAAAATTCTTACTAAATACCAGCGAACAAGCAAATTAAATAACCTATCGCACAACCTTTTACTATATACTCCCTCCATCCCAAAAAGAGTGTCGTTTTAGGTTTTTGTACCACAAGTTTGACTCGATTTGTAGAAAATATGTACAATATTTGTATCTCTAAATAAATTTGTTAAAAAACTAGACTTAAAGATTTTTCCAATGATACTAATTATGTACTATAAATATTAATATTTTTTATTATATACTCCCTCCGTCTCTGAAAGAATCAATTCCTAGGATCCGTGCCAGTCAAACTTTTTAAAGTTTGACTAACTTTATAGAAAAGAGTAACAACATCTATAATATAAAATACACATTATATGAAAATATATTCTATGATGAATCTAATAATACTAATTTGATACTATAAATCCTAGCATTTTTTTCTAAAAATTTGGTCAAAATTTAAAAAGTTTGACTTAGGACAACTCTAGAAATTGACTCTTTCGTGGACGGAGGGAGTATTTAGGTAAACTTATTTCTCGGGAAGCGTAAACGACACTTATTTTGGAACGGAGGGAGTATGTTCCTTTGTAAGATTGAAGTTATATGTTCCTTTGTAAGATTGAAGTTACATGAGCTCTTAGGTTTAAAGCCTCACAATATAGGAGCAAAAACAACAACAGTTGCCACTTCACAGTTCTTTTTTTTAAAAAAAAAAAAGCCTGCTACATAAAGGTACGTATGATTCTTCTATACGTCAAATCCTATTTCTCGTATCGTCAAATAGCTAACAAAAATATTCAATCATAGATTAAAAAAAATTAAAAATGAAAGTGTTAATAGTGTCTAAATTTAAAAAAAATTAGATCTAAATAAAGCCTCAGTCGTAGGAAGAATTCTTTTTGCTAGTGCTCAAACTACATGGTTCATTGCAGTTAGCCATGGTGAAAAGACAGTTAACCGCGACATTCTTCTTTCTTCGAACTTCCTTTTTGGGGGCAAAAAGCTGCTTTAGTGCTGATAAAGTATTTTGGCTCACCACGGATGTCCTGTTAAGGCCTTGTTTAGTTAAAAAAATAATTTTTTTTCAAAATTTTTCGTTACATTTAATCTTGCGACAAATGCATGAAGTACTAAATCTAGATGAAAATAAAAACTAATTGTACAGTTTATTTATAAGTCGTGAGATGAATCTTTTGAGTCTAGTTAGTTCATGATTGGACAATAATTGTCAAATAGAAATGAAAGTGCTACAGTACCTAAAACCAAAAAAAAAATTTGGAACTAAGAGGATGTTTGAGACTACTTTACTCTAGTTTTTGTAACTCTGCTCCATGAGCTCTACCATAGAACAACTCCGCTGTGGAGTTTGTGGAGCAGCTGTTTGGCACGTAGCTCTGCTCTAGCTCCAAGAATGAGTTGTTTCCATACAAATGGTCCATTATGCCCCTGATCGAAATTGCTCTTGATATTTTTTGACGAAAATAGAAATCAAATGATGGAGTATTAATAAAGGTCATAATTAAAATATAAATAATTAATATGGGCGGCGCGCAGGTGAAGAGACGAGGGATGACACGCATAGGAAGAAATAAGGTCGCAGCGTCGGGAGAGAAGCATTTACGAGAATTAATATGTGATTAATGAGTGGCAAGGTGGGTAATTACCTCACAACTCCATGTAGGAGTACCAAACTCCAAAAATTGGAGTACCTCTTGAGGTACTTCAAGAAAAACATGGAGCTAGCCTCTAGCTCCACCTTTTTAGCGGAGCAGAGTTCGTGGATCTAGACGTGTTTGGCAACGCGAAGCTGGAGCGGAGCTAAAAAAACTGGAGCGGTGTTTGAGACTTCTCCACTCCAGTTTTTGTAACTCTGCTCCACGAACTCCACCATAGAGCAGCTCCACCGTGGAGTTTGTGGAACAGGAGGTATTGTTTGGGACGTAGCTCTACTCTAGCTCTAAGAATGAGTTGTTTCCATGCAAATGGTCCATTATGCTCATGATCGAAGTTGCTCTTGATATTTTCTGACCAAAACAGAAATCAAATGATGGAGCATTAATAAGGTCATAATTAAAATATAAATAATTAATATGGACGGGCAGGTGAAAAGATGAGGGACGGCACGTATAGGAAAAAAAATGAGGTCACAGCATTGGAAGGGGAAGCATTTACGAGAATTAATCTGTGATGATTAATGAGTGGCAAGGTGAGTAATTACGTCACAACTCCATATGGGAGCACCAAACTCTAAAAAAAGAGGTACTCCAAGAAAAACATGGAGGTGGCCTCTAGCTCTAACTTTTTTCGGAGCAGAGTTCGTGGAGCTAGACGTGTTTAAAATTTTTTTTTCCAAAATAGTTAAATAACCCTACAGTTTTTTTATAACAAATAACCCTACATTCGAAACACAGTGCGAAGTTGCGGCTGAGCATTTCTGTGAAATTATTTGATTTTTTAAAAGAAAACATCTTCAAAATAGCCTTAGAAAATCTCCATGGGTGCTGAGATGAATTTTCGTGAAGAGAGACCATCGGAAACATATACTCTTATATTCAAATGGATCTATTAACCAATAAACGCACAAGCATAATTGATGTAGAAGAAATTTCAATAGCACTGAGGCATGATATTTTTTAACGAGATTCGACAATATGTTTAATCCTCGAGGCAATGACTACAGACGCTTCTCTCCATAAAACAACAGCTACACCGGCATTCGGACGATCTCATAGCCTCGCCGCCACCTAAACCAGCGGCCAAGTCGTCAAACGGTTACGACATAGGTGGCCTCATATTTATACTTCTCTAGGACACAGAGTTCGACTACAACTCTATCCTAGCCTATAATACAAGTCCAACGTAACCAACTGTACATATATATGACACATATCTAACAAACTCTACCTTATGAATATGTACGCCATCTTGAAGCCGTCTATGCGTGAATCTCCTTGTACCCGGACTTGAGCCGTCTCTTTTGCCACTCACTTAGAACAGCTGACGTGGCTGAGTCTAGGACAAATGATTTTACAAGCACAACAAAGTTCTACAGTACAAATATCAAGCAAAAACGAGCCTAATACTAGATGAGAGGTGCCAAAACAATACAGGTCTTTGAACCTCGATCCTTCAGCAAATAATTACCACTAAGTTACTAATATAATTTTGATTAAAAACAAAATTTATTGTTATTAGAACCTAGATCAGCCGAATGGTATAACAATAATAACAGTCAGTTTAGTATCGTCTGTCTCTTATTAGAAACCTCCAGATTTAGAATACACCTTAATTGAGATAAGATGCTGACAGGGCGTGGCAAATACTACTACACCATAATTGATTGCGACAAGATGCTGACAGGAGAAGTACTAAAATTACCGCGCCAGCGACCGATGCGGCCCCGCGCGCGTGCAATTTTCACTTAAATCACATGTCGTATCTCCCTTGCTGTTGCTGATGACGCCGGGCGTCGGTGCGTGCGTGCAACTGCAAGGCCCGCCTGGGCACGCACGACGGCATCTAGAAGAAAATGGCATTCAATTCCCAGTCAGCAGGGAAAGTGAATCGACTTGGATTCGAGGACTATTCCATCTCACAACGCAATTCCATAAATAGTTACTGTACTTTCCCCGTATGCAACAGGCAAAACCCAATTTGACTTTTGACTTGGGCCTTGTTTAGTTCTAAAAATTTTTTGGTTTACTTTTGTTTTTATTTGATAAACATTGTCCAATTATAGAGTAACTAGGCTTAAAAGATTTATCTCGCGATTTACAAATAAACTGTATAATTAATTTTTATTTTCATCTATGTTTAATACACCATGCATACGTTTAAAGATTCGATGTGACGATAAATCTGAAAAATTTTGTAAAATTTTTGAGGAACTAAACAAGGCCTAGTTGCTGAAATCCAAAGCATCGATGCGAAAAGTAGAGTCCAAACGAGCTCAAGTACAGTTGCATATGGGAACGGATATAATAAATTATAAGAAAAACAGATGATAGTAAAGTTGCCTGTTGGGCAATACGAAAATCCAAACCTGGCACCCCGTTTATGAGCTAACTTTGGACTTAGTTTAGTTTAACCCAAAAACCAAGTTTTTTTTAAGATTTCTCGTCACATCGAATTTTACGACACATGCATAAAGTATTAAATATAGATAAAAATAAAAACTAATTGCACAGTTTACCTGTAAATCGCAGTTGAATCTTTTGAGCTTAGTTAATTCATGATTAGACAATATTTGCCAAATAAAAATGAAAATGCTACGGTACCCAAAATTTAAAAAATTTTGGGAACTAAACAATGCTTTTTAGGCCTTGTTTAGTTCCCAACTCAAAAAGTTTTCACCCATCACATCGAATGTTTAGACGTATGTATGGAGTATTAAATATAGATAAAAAAATAAAATAATTACGCAGTTTAGTTGGAAATCGCGAGACAAATCTTTTAAACCTAATTAGTCTATAATTAGCCTTAAGTGCTATAGTAACCCCGTGCGCTAATGATAGATTAATTAGGCTTAATAAATCTTGCAGTTTCTAGACTAGTTATGTAATTAGTTTTTTTATTAGTATCCAAATACTCTTTCCGACATCTTATAAAACATTCGATGTGACACCTAAAAAGTTTTCACTTCCTAACTAAACAAGGGCTTAATACAACATCTCTTATTCCTTCTCTACCCCCAGTTGTACAAAAGACGGGTACGAGCTCTTTGGACATGGATAAGGGGGGTCTAATTTGGCTAGAAATAATGAATGCAGAACTAACTAAGGGTTTTGCATCCAACCATTTATTATTATAGATCTAGCTAGTCACCGGCTGATTAAACACACATAACAATCAAATAAGGTTTTGGGATAAAATAAACCTCACTGACTTACTAAGGACTAAGCCTATTAGAAGACAACCACTCATTCTTCGCGAAGATTAAAAAAATCAAATAAGTCCTTCGAAGGCTGCAGTGGCGGATCTAGGATTTTAATCATGGGGGTACGAACGAAAACGATATAGTTCATCGATATGAACATAACATAATTAGATCACTAAACGGTGATAAAATAGTTGTGAATATAGAGTGTTAAGGTTGTTATATAAGCTGAGTAGACTAGCAATTATGTATAACAATATATTATATATGTATATATTATTAAAGAGTATACATATTAAATGTTTTTCAAAAAAAATTGGGGGGACAGCTGTCCCCCATGCTACTACTCTAGAACCGCCCCTGGAAGGCTGTAAGCCAAATGCAACTTGAACAATCCTTGATCTTGCAGCATGACAGAAAAATAGGTGTTGTATAGTTTCCTTGTTGCAAAATAACAATTATCATCACCTTTCCAATTTTGCTTTAGAAAATTGTCTTTTGTTAAGATAACACCCTTTAGTAAGAACCAAGAAAAGATTTTAACTTTAAGAGGTAACTTCTACTTCTATAAAGACTTGTTTAGAGGCATTGCATTCTCTAGATGCGATGGAGAAAATCGATGTGAAGGAGAAGATAAATATTAGTATACAATTTAGCATTCTTCAATCCAAAAATATACAAAAAAAAAGAAGGAATCATTAAGTTTCACTCATTCGCCGATTCACAGAAGATCAGCTCCTTTGATGAGAAGTATAGGTCCATAGGACACCATACAACATGAATGAAGGTGAGCCCCACAATTATTAGAGCATATATTGCATTTTTTTACTCAGACTAGCAGTGGCCAAGTCTCAAACTGAAACAATTTGGTAGAAAGCTACATCATGATTTATGGAGACCATATGGTATCCAATTAAGACAAACCCTATTTGGATTGACAGGAAGTGGTATTATTATGCTTCAGCTATTCACAATTCATAAAGAAAGAAAAAGAGTCTTGACTATATGATACGAGGCTTGACTATCTAAAAAAAGCACTACGCTTTGGAACTTTACTTGCAATCATGATTCATGCTTGTGGATGTGGTGCTCATCGGCCTCGATGCATGGTGGATGGGATGGCACCACACCTTTGAGCAAAATCTTACTGACATGATATCGGTGCATACTATACTTTGCTCGTCTACTACATTGGAGAAACCAACAATGAAGTGTATCAGCGTGTGGTAAATTAATTAAGTCAAAGATGCCTTTTTTTTTTTTGCTTTGGGAGACAAAGGAAGCTCCAATGTTATTAATTATGGAGGAACCAGAGTATATACAAAAGTAATAATAATATATAGCACACGTTGGTGAGGTGGCAGTCTCATCATATCAACCCATCCCGTGTTGGCAGCAACAACCCAAGTACGGCACAATTCAGTTGTTGCTTTTTGAGACCAGCAGAAATGGATCGATAATAATTTCTGGAACTGGTTTGGTTATCTTAAAGAATTGCCAATGAACCTTTGCAGGCAGCGTGACAAAATTAATATAGTGGAAGTGGAGTATTCTTGTTTATATGTTTGTCTGTTTATTTCCTGCTGCTCCGCCAGCGACAAATAATAGACGTAGGCATGCATTATTGCTTGCTCACGTAGACGACGACACAAGCCTATATGTTTTGGATATCTTGTGTTGGCACGTCACATGCATGTCTGTCTGTTACTGTGCTTGCCAACTGTAGTAGTATGTACGTGGGCAGCTACCACCTACTGCCCGTGCCATCCTGTTCGGCCTGCCGTTCAAATCCGACTCTGACCAAAACACACATGGGATATCTATACAGAAATGCAATCAATCACTGGCGCTAACAACTGCTTAATTTCCATGGATGAGTCGCTAATGCCGGAAGTCCTTGTCGGCTACCTCCATTTTGCTATCAAAGTCAACATCGAATAGCATTGTTTATAGTAGCCCCAAGATGGATCGAGCCCCAATTATGCAATGCAAGAGGTTTGGGGTTGTTCGTGGCCGTGTCATCTCATCTCGCGCGCCGAGATTTGCGACAAGGTTTTGCTTTTGTTTGTGCAAGTGTGCAATCAATCACCGTACCGCGGCGCGCGCGGCCGTTGTGGAAGCCGTGCCACCAAAGCAGAGGACAGGATGGGGAGTGCCTTTCCGACCCGGCGACGGCGACGCCGCAACAACCGGCACATGCAGGTATGCTCCGCCGGACGGTGACCGGTGGACGGTGGTGGAGCACCGGACGAGCCCGCAGCCTGCTCAGGACATGCCTCCGGTCCTTGCCCATCCCTTCCCCTAACAGGCACCAGTCCTACAGGCGCCAGCGACGCCTGTGATTGACTGGCGGTACCCTTCTGCCCGTACGCATCAAAACGCCTTTTTCTTGTTTCCGAATGTGCCCTTTGTTAACGATCTAAGATATGGTCACACAGCTTCTGCCAGTAATCACAGCTATGTTTATGTTTATTTATGGAGCAAGTTATTAAGAAGCAATTTAAACCAATCCTCAACAAGACCATGTCTGTTAACAAACTCCAATCCAACTTATGCACAATTGTCATCTCTAAGGCTTCGTTTGCCTAATAACAAGCTAACACAAGAATATTCACATGGATGGGCCGAATTTACTTGTAATTGCCAGCCCACCCACGAGGTTTGGAAGAATATATCTGGCACATGTAAACAGGCCCAAAATGCAGTTTCGTAAATCGAACCACCGTGTCAAGTAAAATCAATTAGTGTTCCTCAAAATAAGTAAAATCAATTAGTACATGGGTACACTTCGCTCAAAAAACAAAAAAAGTGAAAAGGTACACTGGACAGAAACCTCCAGCCAACTGTGTTGCTGTGGCAATTTTCTACTGCAAAAAACAATACGTCATACCAAAAAATTATTTCATCAATCAAAGCTCCATATACAGCCCTTCAATTTCCTCCTGAGGCGCAGGCGGCACCAGACAAGCTTAATTTGTGCACGTCCCTAAAATGACATACCAGTTTTTTTTAGCTTCCTAAACCCTCATCAGGACCATAGCAGATTCTTCCGGGCAAGTAAAACGCTCACTGCCGTGCACACGACAACAGAGATCAGGCCATCTCGAGATCTCAAGCGTTCCTTCCATGTTAAGGTCTCAGAGACCTTCCTCAAGACTTCGCGGAAGTGTTGCCTGGTGTCATCCAGTGATCCAGAGTTGTCGATCACTATGTTGCCTTCCGACTTCTTCCATTCCAGCGTGAGTTGTGCGTTGATCCTGTTCTGAGCTTGTTCTTCAGAGCACCTATCTCTTGACATCAGCCTCTGAATCTGGGTTTCTGGGTTAACCCACACCACAGTTACTGGATTTGTCCATCGATCCATCTTGGTCTCAAACAGCAGTGGGATGTCCAGGATGATAACGTTGCATCCTTTCATCCATAGTTTTGTTATCTCCCACATTATTCCCCAAGAAATATGTGGCGCCAGAAGACTGAAACAATCAGAAAGTTGAAAACAAAAAATTGCTATTAGCAACAGCAAATACTGACAAAAGAATAAGTGGTTCATCTAACTGAAAAACTAACAGAACTAGAATACCAAAAAAATGCCAGTAAGAAGAATTGTGACATTAAGCATTACTGATCGCAAACGATATCAAAAGGAAAAAGGAGAAGCAGGCAGACCAGTGCCACAGTTAATTATGTAATTATAAAATATATATTGTACTTTTGTTTTCTCCAGCATTGTAGCATAGCTAATGTATGTCATGTCATGCTTATCATGACAATAAATAAAATAAAGGTCAACACAATTCAGTACAAACTATTACTGTGAGTAGGAACAAATAATGAAACGATGGCATACAGAAAGAATGATAGTTGGACAGTAGACTCAAGGGATACCGTATGTTGATTTAGTGATTAGTGTGCAAGTATATAACCATAATACAAGAAAATTGACAAATATTACTGCATTCATAAGAAAAGAGAGTAAAAGACGATGAGCTATTTGAAATCAGTGAAAGGTGTACCGGTTTAGAAGTTGACGTTTTGATGGGTCAGAAAATACAATTTGCCCTAAGTGAGCCCTGTTAATTTCTCCACTTTCCAACAAAATATCATTCCCGAAGGCTTTTACAATCTTCTTCCAACCTCCAGTGCCTTTCTGCACTACATCCTATAAATGCATGGTTTTCACAGTCAGTACAATGTTTGTAAAGCAAACACAGTTGCAACTCCTCACAAGCGTACAACATCCAATAAAAATTTCAGAACTCTGAAAAAATAATTATCAATCATGCTTTCCAGTGCAAGTAATATATCTACGCCATTCATTTAGTAACTATTGTTGTGGTTTTGTGTACACTGGCTGTTGTGTATAAAAAGGGCAGAGCCTTGCTCCAGGCACTGGGGCAGCAATGATTTTCTGTTCCGGTCTTTATTGAAGGTACTAACTAATATTAGAAAATAGAAGAGAGCGTCTACAAGATCATACAACCTGCCATTCTCATAAAAGTGTGTTGCACAAGGTGTCAATTCCTATTGCAGTGTTATGTTCGATTGTTTGGTATACGATCCAGTTGCGAATGGTAAGGAAAGGGAAAAGAGAGGAGTGACAAAAACGTGAGGAAACGAGTACAATATCAATCTAGAATTTTATAGTGTCTATAAGTTGAAGGCTTCATAAAAGAACATCGCGATGTCACAACTCTGTGATATGAGCTTACCAGATCCTTTTATTTTCTTTTCGTTTGGAAGTGTAAACTAAAATAGTGCTGCTGTTTGAAGTAATAAATGAGGAGCCTAAGCTCTAAGTTACATGGTGAAACACAGCTACAGCAGACAAAAGACAATGCTAGCAGCTAAATATTGGAGTCATATGTACTTAATGTTTATAACCTACAAAAGACCTTTGATTTTGGCCAAAAGCGTTTTTGTAGCCTATAGAGAGATAATTTCAAAACAATTAGGAATAATGTTTGTGTGAAAGCACCATGCGAGGCAAGAAAGGCACCATGCGAGGCCCTTACATACTCTTTCTTTAGAGTACATATAAAAAAACTGCACTTCACACAAAGGCATCTTTTGAACTACAAGTTGTGAAATTGGTAGTGTACCGAATTTAACAACATTATGCCCAGGCAAGCAACAGAGCAGCACAAAATTTGAGTTGTAGAAGCAGTAATTACTAGTCTTTGCGCGGATAGCATCAGATAGCTCCAGGTTTGGGTCGCGTGCTTAGCTTACCCGAGCAACGATGTCGGCGTCGACGACGGGCACGCCGGCGTCCTTGAAGAGATTGGAGACAGTGCTCTTCCCGGACGCGATCCCGCCCGTCAGGCCGACCAGCCTCATCTCCTAGGTTCCCCCCCTTTTCGCTGTAAATGAAAATAGAGAACACCCTCAGTTGTCGAGCTCGTACTTACACAGAGTTGAGCACTAGGACGAGAGGAGATCCAAATTGGGGGCGAAAAGATTTTACCTGGAGGTGTCGCAGTCGAAGGCGCTCCGGCAAGCTGGGATCGGCGGCAGCGATGGGGTGGATGGAGGAGGAAGGGAGCGAGGACCGGCGGCGCAGTTTTGTTTGGCTTGTGGAGTTAAACCTTGTTTAGTTAAAAAAAATTAGTAAAATGAACGCCGTAATATTTTCATTTGTATTTAATAAATATTATCTAATTATAGATTAACTAGATCTAAAAATTTTATCTCGCAAATTGTTTTTTTATCTATATTTAATACTTCATATATATATACCGTAAGATTTGATGTAACAGAAATTATACAATTATTTATTTTTTATCTATATTCTATATATAAACCATAAGATTCAATGTTACGTGGAATTCTGAAAAACTTTTACTAAATAAGGCCTTACTGTTAAGGGTGGAGAGATCCACATCACTACCGGAAAACTAGCCTTTGCTGGGAGCCGCTGTGTTTGCCGAGAGGAAAAACACAGGCTCTCGGCAAACAAGACGTTTGCCGAGCACGACGCTCGGCAAAGACCGGCCGTCGGCAAAGGAACTACTTGCCGTGGGCCAGAAACTCGGCAAAAAAAAGCGTTCGGCGAACTGGGTCATTTCGACGAGAGGGCCTCTCGGCAAAGAAAGGCTCACGGCAAATTTGAGCTCTCGGCAAAAGGCAGTTCTCGGCAAAGAGCTGCTGTCGTTACTCGGACTCACGACGTGAAATCTTTGCCGAGAGCCCCGCCGTCAAGGCTCTCGGCAAAACTTTGTGAATATATAGACATGTTGGTGTGGATATTGTGATACACTTTGTGAATATATGTGATGGACATGTTGGTTTTGCCTTTCGAGTTGGCTGTGTTATATCTGTTAATTGTTAATATCTGTTTATCTGTGAATAATAGTTGGAAACAAAAGTAGAATTTAAAAAAAAAAGCTCTCTCTGGAGCCTTTGCCGAGAGCTAAATATTTGCCAAGAGCCAGGACTGCGAGGCTCTCGGCAAAGATGCGACCTTTGCCGAGAACCCGACTCTTGGCAAAGAGTCACTTTGCCGAGCACCGAGCTACAGGCTCTCGGCAAAGAGTCACTTTGTCGAGCGCCGAGCTCTCAGTAAAGCCTAGTAAAAAATGGCAGAAACCTTTTTTTATTTTTTTTTTAAAAAAATTTTGCCGAGCTGAGCTCTCGGCAAACCTCAGTAAAAAAATAATTTTTTCAAACTAGCTCGGCTGCAATTTCTTTTTTTTTTTAAAAAAAATATTTGCCGAGCGGGGCTCTCGGTAAAGGAGTTCGAATAGTTGTCAGAACTGACCGTTAACGGTCGTTTTGCCGTTACTAGAGCTAACGTTCGCCGCGAGCTATACTTTGCCGAGAGGTGGACTCCACGTGCTCGGCAAAAACTTTGCCGGGAGCGGCTCTCGACAAACTTTCCTTTGCCGGTAGCTTGTTTGCCGGCGATTCTTTGGTGAGAGCGGCTCTTGGCAAAACCTTTGCCGAGCGTGTTTGCCCCTTTGCCGAGCGCTTCGGCAAAGCACTGGAATCCAGTAGTGGATTCTGCTGACCATGCCCCGGTTAAAGGTTCCCTACTATTCTTTGGCATAGTTCACGAAAATTTATGACTTTAGTTATTATACTTTTTATTTATACTTGATAATTATTATCTAATCATGAACTAATTAGATTCAAAAAATTTATTTCGTAAATTACAAGCAAACTATACAATTAATTTTTATTTTTATATATATTTAATGCTCCATACATACGTTAAAAATTTGATGCGACGAAAATCTTGAAAATTTTTGGAAAATAAACCAGGCCTTTCTGAGTATCCTAGGTACCCATCCCGGATTGCCACGGCTGACTAAGAGCATCTCCAACAACTTGGTATTTCAACATGCTATCCTACCAAATTTGCTAAAAGCATAAAAATCCTCCTCCAACAACTCCTTATCTCAACTTGCTAAATTTCCCAACTTGCTATCCAGAGGTTTCTACTGCCGAGATTTGTCAAGTTGCTATCCCGAGTTGCTATCACGAGCGCAACTTGTTGGAGATACATATTCTTTTACCAAGTGAGCGGGTCCCATCTGTCATCCTCTATTTTTACCAAGTGAGAATAGAAACTTATTAGAGACACATCTTTTTTTTCTTTTGCTAAACAAATTAGCAACTTGCTATAACTCAAGATTTAACAAGTGAATTTTACCAAGTTGTTGGAGATGCTCTTAGGCCTTGTTTAGTTCAAAAAAAAATTAGCTTTGCCTATTAGCACTTTCATTTTTATTTAATAATTGTTATCCAATTATAGATTAACTACACTCAAAATATTTGTCTCGTAAATTATTGACAAACTATGCAATTAATTTTTATTTTTATCTATATTTAATGCTTTATATATACGTCTAAAAATTCGATGTAACGGGAAATCTTGAAAGTTTTTGTTAATCACAACTTCGTCAGTCAGAACATAGATATGTCGTTGAATGGCGGGATGTAGCAGATTTTTTTTTTTTGAAAGTAGAAAGATGGTAACATCAAATAGTTTTGGGGAAAGGGGTTAGCGGAAATTGCATGTGGAAACCATCGTCCTCCTCCGAACTACCCTGTCTTTTCGAGGTTGAAGTTAGGTCAGATTTTTAATAACATGAAAAGTTAAACTTCGGCATTAGTAGTGATTCTAATGTTCATTTCGAGATTTATTAATTTTCTATTTTTTACAAGAGACTGTTTGCTTGGTTAAAAGTATTGTTCGATGATTTGTTGGCTGACAGATTCGACATATAAGCTCAGACCTTCAATATCCGCAAGCTTGGTACATTCGCACTAGTTTACATGAAAACTAGCAAATTAGCATCGGGTACCTTGTAGCACCTCTGTTTTTCAAAATCATTCGTCCTAAATTATGTTATGTCTACATAATCTCAAACTAAGACAAAATCCTGAATTGTTGACTTACATTTGTGAAATTTAACATATAGCGGTAGTATTTTACTTCTGAGGAACACCATTGGCTAAAGTAAAGCCATGCTACTTTTTTATCTAACATAGTACGAACTGCTTGGGTTTATGGCCATTTCCTCAACTTTTCCTGAGTACTCTGTGCTTTGATCTATTCCGAAGCTGTTCATCGATTGTCCACCGAGAAAGCTCTCCAACTCAGTGTCACGTTGTATCCAAGGATGCTTGGAAAGTTTCCTTAATCTGCTAAGCTCATCAGATACCTCTTTCATTGAGGGCCTGTTATCACCACACATATCCAGACAGTGCTTTGCTAGCTCTGCAAGTCCTCTAAGCAACTCGATGTTCTCATTCCCTTTTATTTGACTGTCTAACATAGAATCAAGATTGTTCTCCTTCATAGCCAGTAGAAAATTTGATGACAAGCTTCTTTGTAGCTCGTTACTTTCAAGTTTTAATGGCATCTGCCCAGTGAGAACCTCCAAAAGGACAACACCAAAGCTATAAACGTCACTCTTGTCTGTCAACCGGCATGTTTGCATATATTCAGGATCTAGATAACCACACGTCCCTTGAACCATCGTCACAAACTGGGCTTCATCAGTAGGTGCTAGTATGGAGGCACCAAAATCTGATACCTTTGCCATATAATTCTCATCAAGAAGGATGTTAGAGCTCTTCACGTCACCATGTAGGATAGGTGGATTCGCATATGAGTGTAAAAAGGCAAGTCCATCAGCTGCCTCGTTGACAATCCTCAAGAGAGAACTGAAAGGGATATGCAATGTTCGGTTCTTGCCATGTATAAGATCAAACAATGTCCCATTTGGGATGAACTCATACACTAGCATTGGGACTTCAACCTCAAGGCAACAACCCAATAGCTTAACAATGTTCTTGTGATTGATCTGGGAAAGAATCAACATTTCTTTACCAAACTCCTTCTTGTGCCTATCATCAATTAATGCACATCTTTTAATTGCCGCTGGAATGTCATCCCTCATTATTCCCTTGTAAACAGTGCCATGTCCTCCATGCCCAAGAATTTGGCTACTGTCAAATTTATTTGTTGCCTGTTCTATTTCTGCTTCAGTAAACACCGTAAATGCAAGCCCCTGGTCTGATTTCATCTTCTCAAACAATAGGAGTCCTCCGTGCTGCTGAAAATACTGCTGCTTAATGTTTGAAAGTTTTCTTCTTTCAAATATTAGCCGTATGCAGAAGATGATAATAACTAGAACAATGGAGCTAATGCAAACACCTGCACAGATTTTATCAAATGACACTGTTAAACTAACAAAGCATATTAGCATCAATCAAAGCATAACAAATTGATTCATTGTCACGAAATGGACTAAACTCAAGATGTCATGACATAGCAATTTTTCACATAATGCATTGACACCTGCTTGGGTTTTATTTCTAAAACGTCACCCATTTTATTACCTTTCAATGTTTTTTGAAGCGCACATCATAATTTATAGAAAAATGTATACATAACCCCTTCAACTATGCATGGTGAACTATTTTATTTCCCAAATTATAAAACTAGATTTTCTACCCCTTGAACTTTCTAAAATCGGTCGAATAACCCCCTTAAGTGTTTTGGACAGTGGTTTTGCTAAAGTGATGGTGGTTTTATGTTTTTATTTTTTATTCATTTTCACTAAATCTTTAAAAAAATCATAGTAAATCACAAAAAATCATAAAATAGAAAATCTAATTTTATTAGACTTCACGTCAGTAGATCTACACGGTAAACATATAATATGTTATGCTTTAGTATAATTTTTTTGTTGTAGATTTAGATCTATAAATTCTTCCAATTAATTACAGAAAAAACATAGATCTAAAGTTACAGCAAAAAATTTGTACTAAAGCATATCATATTATATGTTTACCGTGTAGATCTACTCATGTGGAGTTAAAAAAAAAATAGATTTATCGTTTTATAATTTTTCTGTGATTTACTATGATTTTTCAAAGATTCAGCGAAAATAAATAAAAAAAGACAAAATCACCGTTATAGTTGCAAAACTACCGTGCAAAACCATTTGAGGGGGTTATTTGATCGTCTTTAAAAAAATCAGGGGATAGAAAATCCGATTTTTAGTTTGAGGTGTGAAATAGTCCACCTTTTATAGTTGATGGGGGTTAGGTAGACTTTTTCCTAATTTATACAAATGTGCTTGTTGTGCTGTTTTGTGGCACCTCATGGAGTAATGATTAAAAATTCACCCATGGGCTAATTTGTGCTTCCTGCAGAGGTTTTTTCTCGAATACGCAGGCCTTGTTTAGTTCACCTCAAAATCCAAAAAGTTTTCAAGATTTCCTGTCACATCGAATCTTGCGGCACATGCATGAAGCATTAAATATAGACAAAAACAAAAACTAATCACACAGTTTGACTGTAAATTACGAGATGAATCTTTTGAGTCTAGTTAGTCCATGATTGGATAATATTTGTCAAATAAAAACAAAATGCTACAGTACCGAAATCCGAAATCTTTTCGTAACTAAACAAGGCCGCAATTGCATTAAGAAGAGTTATAAAATACAACACGCACGCCACCCACACATACCCCTTATGCTTCCCGTAGAGTGCCAATTAACTAGTAGACCTAATCGCAAAAAATAAAAATAAAAACTAGTAGACCTATGTCCTGGCTGAACATGATTTAGACATAACACTTTTTTTTTGGAAACAATTAGATATAACACATTTTCCTTTTGTCAGTAGATAACTCATTCTTGTTTGAGCTTTGCCTTTGCAGGAAGTTGCAAGTAGGGTCATTTCACAAAACAATTAAATCCAGGTGCAAACAAACTTCTAGCAGCTATTACCTATTATAAGGTGAATGTCTGGATTGCAGGAGTTTGTGTCCTTTGAAAACTTTCTTCCTGGAGGACATGAACACCGGTAGTCTCCTGCTGTATTGCGACAAGTGGCACCCTTAGGGCATTGGCTTGGGTTTTCCTTGCATTCATCGACATCTGTGGTAAAAACAAAAAAGAAAAATTACTTGGGCCCAATGGCTGATTCGTTAATGACATATTTATTAACAAATAGCAACTAAATGACTTGAGCTGCAATGCTATATGGTTGTATCTATTAGAAAGTCTAGTTAAAAAAATTAAACATGGGCTACAAAAGAGACATGGTTTTGTCAACAAATCATGGCATGACAGGCAAAGAATAGAGTAAGCCACAGGGAGAGGAATGCTTTACAGTCAATACTCAATACCAGATTTCAAATAATTTTTATTGTTATTGTTGGATTCAACATTTGAGTAAGTATGAATGAACTGAAGATAAATTGTGCACAAAGGAATAAACTCACCTGTGCATCCATCAGAGAGATAAGGATTTCCTTTGTACCCCTTGGGGCAAGTGCATAGATAGCCAGGGCCATTGACTGAATCTACACACAGACTTTGTCTGTCACGGCATGCATAAGAAGGTAAGCTTCTAGCCACATCACATGTTACATTGCCAATTGCCCAGTCCAGAACCAGTGGCTGGTGTCCCCCATAGGTCTCATTAAACTTCATAGTGGTTATATACTCACTGCTGAAATTAAAAGTCTCTGATTCCACTAGCGCAGCATAGCTGCATGGATTAAACCGCCAACTATCTGAATCATTGTACACACTATAAAATTGGACATCATACCGGGTTAAGCCATTGGGTATGTCATTTTGGCAGCAGCCTACACCTAAGCACGAACCATTTGTCAGTGCCCTTGGGCTTGCACACACCGATGCACACGCAGTCGTGTATCCTGTCCTGTTGTTTATATTGTAGATATATGCGAGTGTGTTGCAGCCAATGACCATGAACCTGTTGTCTGTATTAGAGAACCGATATGGCCATTTTGAGAAGTCAAGCCACCACAGATTTTCTTCCATTTTTGTTGTGGTATGATCGTAGCAATATGTTGACATTTTGTTTAGCGCCCGAGTTTTGCCACGGGACACTGAGATATTTAGAACTTCCACATTACCGATGAAAGGCTTCTTAATTCCACTGGCTGTCGTGTTACAATTGATTTTAAAGCCTGCATCTATTGCACAGTCTTTACCAATGCCAAATGGATAGGGAATTTCGACATCTCCACAACGTGCCTGGCAACCGGGAGCAGGCTGAGCTGATGTAGATGCAAGGTACAACATGACTGCAACTCCGAGGAGCAGCATTGATGCCATAGTGACGGGCTCTTCAAAAATGGTGTTGCAACAGTACGTCTCCTCTGTACTAAAGGAAACAAAAATAGTGAGCCAACTGAATAGCTTCTTTAGTTATCTACAAAGCTCCACTAGTTTATATCTTACTATCCTATAGAAACAAACCTGAAAAGAAAACAAACCTTGAAAATTAACAGGCATATAGTTGGGAAAATGAAATGCTTTGAACAATTTGGGCTAATTAATTTGAATGCTTGCTAAAATAGAAAACATGGCCCTCATTATTCATGTCTTTCTGTATGTCATGGCTGGAGTTACTCAAGAAGCTTCTAATGCTTCTGATTGCTGATTATGGACATTGTTCTTTTCTCAGGAGGGTACCGAGCCCCTACTGCAGTTATTTAATAAAAAAAGGAGCATGTTTGATTCGTTACCCAAACTTGCCATGCCAAAGGTTGGTCATGCCACGATTTTCTCGGTAGTTGTTTGGTTCACTACCACAATTATGGTATACCACATTTTCTTAGCACCCTGTCTCATATGTCATAGACTCATTTTCGTGACAAACTTTACCACAAGTGTGGCTTCGATTTTACTCGTCACAGTTTCTATGGCAGCCACACTTTGCTGAAGATTAGGCATGAAATGGGCTTGTTTGGTTCCCCTTACTAAATTTTATTCATTTAAACTGTAGTCACTTTAGTAGCTAAAACTTCCAAACACATAGACTAAAAAGGAGCTAAAATAGTTTAGTCCAACTAGTTAACCAAGAGTAGCTAAAATAGTTTTAGTAGCTAAATTTTAGTGAAGGAAACCAAACAGGAAAAACGAAACCAGGAAGCTACTAAGGACACTCCCAGCATAGAAATCACATAATTATATTCTTTAATTAGGGTGCCAACTAAACAAAAAGATGATGTGGCATTGCAATTAAAGAAGAGAGAGAGAGACAGGAGGAGGATATGATTTCTTAATAAGAAATCATTGTCTACATGGGAACAAGATATGAACAAATATGATAGGTAGATGTGGAAAAAGAAGATATGATTGAACAAAAGGTTAAGTATATAGAAACTATAAAACATAGTTTTTATATGTAGTGTTTATATATAAATTAATAGGAATAGAAATGTAGGTTCTAGCATTATGACTGCTCTAAGAAGCAAAGAAATTGAGAAATGAAATTAAGAATACAAGTGGTCAACTGAAGGTCAAACAAAGTTCTGCGCCCATTCTTAGATAAGAGGGGAAGTATTTTTTTCTTCACACGCTAAAAAGGAGCGAAGTGAGCTCAAGCTTCAAAATTGCCTTGCAGCCTTGTACTGCTGCCGGGTAGTTTTTTTTTAAGATCCTGTTTGTTTCTACTCATCTAGATCACCCAGCAAATTAGAATTATGAATTCCAAGTTTTGTAGCGGACTCAAATTGGTTCGAGTCTGAAGATTTATTAGCCCCCAGCAAGCAGAAGCAAAACTGCAGCTAGTGAATAACTGATAAGCTGTCTCTTCCACATTAACATCACAGAGAACACGGTTGTAATTGGAAGCTCCATATTCCTTCTTTTCAGCAATTCTCATGTACTTTATTCTATCTTTCAAAATGAGCCAAAAGAAGATTTTGTGCTTGTTTTGGCAGGAACTTTCCCAAAGCCACTTGAAAACTAGGTCGGAGGCCACTTAGAAGCCTTTCTTGATGAGAAATTGTTAGTTCCAAGTAGAGGACATGTGTCCACTTAGTTCTTCTGACAGAGTATAGAGAACTGGACAGCAATCCCCTAAATAGAAAAGTGCAGTTCTAAATTTGAAGCCTTAGGTGCAGAAACTCACAACAGTGTTCGAAGCTTGAGACATCGGAAAGATTGTATTGTGTCTCACAAGTCACAAACAAGAGGTCTGAAGCTGAAGGACAGAAACAGAGCATGGACAGCATGCAGTTTCGTGGTGTATATGCATGTAAATCTGTACAAACTGAGAGAGAGTGAAATCAAGATCCGTGGCGTGAGCCGTGAGCGGATCGGAGTACCTTGGCCGAAGTGATGATGCCACTTCTTCTTTGCCGCCCGCCGTCTGTCCCTTCTCCAGGTTCCAACGAAGGCAAGGAAGAGGCACTTGCAATGGCAGCGCGCCAACCAGCGACTGCAGCCGTGTTGCAATAAAAGTAGCCGTGTTGTTCATATTTTATTTATTTATCGAATAAAGTTGCCGTGTTTACTTCAAGTCAACTAGGTGATTTGTCTTCTTTTTTGACACGAATCTTTTGACGTGAGACACGGGACAGGCCACAAAGAGACCCATTCTAAGGGCAGGGCCACAGGGAGACCCGTTCTAAGGGCTCACAAACGTAAAATAGGGTCTCTGATAGGTGCTAGGAGAGGCACAATCTAAATTGGAATCCTCTCTTTTAAAGACTCATTTGCAGAAAGAGTTTTTTAAGATCTTATTATTGAAGAAAACTAAAAATAGATATTGAAACATTTACTTATAGAAACTTTTACATGAGTGCCATTACGAAAGATTACAATTACCTCCAAGCCATTAAAAAGTTTGAGCGGTCACATATGCCATCGTGCTAAACTTTTTTGTCTCTCATGCCATTTTGTCTATTTTTATCTATAACGGTGTCAAACTACGATAGAAAAAAAAAATCTAAAATGCCCTTCTATTTGAGCTACACACAAGACACTAGCAACCGCTCGCACCAGCACCGGCTCCCTCCTTGCTGGGACGCGTTGGGGAGCTCTACCGCGTCCCGGCCGCCACGACCTCGCACAGGGGGAGCTCCGCCCGGCCATGGCTGTGCGCGGGCGCAGGCGAGCTCGGGCCGGCAGCCATGGGCGCACGGGGGGAGCAGTGCCCGGCCGCCACCAGCGCGCACAGCTGGCTCGCAGGGGCGCACAGGGGGAGCACTGCCCGGGCGCCATGAGTGCGAGCGAGCTCCATCTCGACATCAGCACAGCGTTGTCGAGGAGGAAGGTGGAGTCAGGCAACTGATAGCTTGGCCCCACTAGACAGAGAGAGAAAAAGTAATAGGATAGGACAAGAGAAGGGTATTTTGAACATTTACACTGACGAGGCCCACATGTCAGGGCCCTCAAACGGCGGAAAACTAACAAAGTATTGAAAGAATGGTGTGGAAGACAAAAAAATTTAGCATGATGGCACATGTGACCACTCAAACTTTTTAATGGCTTGGAGGTAATTGCAATCTTTCGTAATGGCACTCATGTAAAAGTCTCTTACTTGTAGCATTTCCTAAACGTGAAATAGGTCTTTTATTTGGGTTTCCATTGTTGGAGATATTCTTAGAGTAAGTCCAATGATTGGCTTATAACGAAGCTAACTAATATTTTTTTCTTCATTGAAAAGAGAAGGAAGGAAAGAAGAGAGCTTGGCTCTCATGCAAACAACAAATATGAACTGCACACAGGAGCCTGTGTAGTAGTGGACCTAGATAGAATTATATGAGGAGAACTTAGAAAAAGAATAGAAAACATGATGCCATAAAATAATAAAAAAAGTTTTTATAGACAAATAGAAGACAACAATTATACGATTTGGCTCTTATAACTTTTTTTAGCCTATCACTAAGCTCTATTATTGATCTTGCTCTTAAAGATTCTTATAGATAGAGAATTTGGACGATTCACTGATAGTCACATATCAAATCTGCTTTCACCTCTCTTTCGAATTTTAGGGCATGTTTGGCGGGGGTTTTGATGGTTGCAGCTCCTTCTACATCTCGTAATGTAACAAGATTGTTTACAAGAGCCGTTTCTCTCTTTCCTATCAAGATGAACCAGAAGAAACTATGATTTGTGACTCCTCCAGCTCCAAGACTCCTCCAGTACTATAGCGCGGAGCTGAGGCCCGAAGGAGCTCAACCAAACATGGCCTTAATTTGTAAACGCTAGCATCATCCAAAAATTAATAGGAAATAAGGTTCAAAATAGTTTGATATATGAGATAATAGACAAGTTAATCTTTCAATGCATGGCCGAGCTAATATTAAGTTTAACTCGGCCAACACTGCTTGCAGAATTCTTTTCAAAGATGCGAGCGAGTATCCACTTGATTGTTTCCTCTTATTATCGGAGACAGGGCACAGGTTTGTAACATGTCACGTATGGCAGTTTATATTCATGCTATTGCTACCTACCATCGATTACTTGGTCAAGTCTTCAGACTTTGTCTAAAACGAAACGCCTTGTGACTGTGGATCGTGATCGCCTGATAGGTACGTCACGAGGACTCACGACGAAACATGTTCAGTCCCCTGCATAAGTAAAGTAGAAAAAGAAAGAAAAGCATGATCCTGAAAATGATATGTCTCCTATACTAGGACAAAAAAAAAAGAACAAAAAAACGAGTAGTGTTGTATAGTCACTGCAATTGAATTCTTAAACTCAACATTTTAAGGACCCAGAATTGGAAAGAGATTGGTCTCCTATCAGTACCAGTTTTACAACTTACAAGTGTGTTGCGTTTAGATGGTTCACAGGAACAAATCAATGTCTCCATATATCATGGATATGCAAAATGTTACATGGGTGCATTTTTTCTCATATTTATCATCATGTGGTCTAGAGAGACAAAATAAACAATAGAAAAAACATAAAATAATCAGAGAATGGAGAAACATGAAGGGAGCATGTGGGCCATGAGATTTGAGGGAATGGAGAAAAGGGAGCGAGCTAGCGCAATGTGCAAGATGGGAAGAGAAAAGAAAGAGTTGACACCTGATATGATGGCTTTTTTATGACACGTGGTCATCTCATGAAACCAAAGGAACGGCTCAGTGCAAGTTTGATGCGTTTTTCAAAACGTAAGAAATAATGCTGGCTAGTTTCATGGCTATGAAACTCTAATCTTCTCTCTTTTTCTCACTACATGCAAATAATATTTTTTGCTAACATGTCATTCCATTTAATGTGCATAAAACTTTCATGACATTTTTATTAAAACTGGTCTTATAACCACGTCTCACTCATATGATAGTAGTATTACTACCCATTATTTAGTCAAGTCTTCATCATCAGAATTAAATATTTATTTTTAATAATGAGTCAACTTGTGGATCGGGATAAGTTTTGGGGTAAGGCTCACGCACAGGCGGACATTGCATTATAATTTCAACCAAACTTTGCATTGCAAGCAATATACACATATATGAACGTAAGTAAATATGATTATTAAAAATACACATAATAAGGACAATTGCGGTGAGCTTGAAATTAAACATTTCAATGACCTGTCAAATTGAGGTGAGATCCGGGGAACACAGAAACAGTGAAAATGTTGCAATATGGAATTAAGGATGCATGTGGACACCCTTTTTTTGCATAGGCTAACTAATTGATCAAATGTCATACCATTCTAGTTTGTTTCTCCCCTAAGAAATGTCATTCTAGTTCAGTTGAAAGTTGTTGGGTCGATCCAGTGACCAAAGTTATTAGAACTTGCATCTTGAATGAAATGCCTCATATCACAAGACTAAGTGATTCTAAAACATAGAAATGTGACAACTAACGAGTATTTTGTTTAGATTATTCACTGGAAATAACACATACATGGAAAAGAAGCGAGCAAGAAGAGAAGAGATGGTGCATTGGGCTTCCAACACTCCAGCCACGCCACATGTTGCCCTAAGTGCCCTAGCAATGCTCCTTCTCTAGGTGAATATGCCATCACTGGCTTATCTAGGCCCAAGTGCGCGACCGCTATTCTCAACCTCACTTGAAGCTCGATGGCTCCTTTGATGCCTCCTAGGATGCCTATGTGACTCGGTGTTACCACACTCACCTCAGACATGTTCAGCCATTAGCAAGCCACTACGTCCTCACCTTTGTCAGTTCCTCACTTCCTCATGTTGTGTTCCTCTTAGCTCAGCACATCCATGGTGCTACTCATGTCACTCGACAACCTGACTCATGTCCTTCAGTGCCTCTCCTATCGTTCTTCAGTCGTCTACACAATTATCGGTCCAAGGGTGCGCTTAATGTCATCCTAATGGCTAATTTGCACCCCATGACTACTTGGGCTAAGCGTGGTTACCGCCTTCATGTGCTTTACTATGCTACCCCTACCGCCAGTTTCCAAAGACCTAGTATGGTGCCCTTTTTGATTTGGATAGGCATGTAGAGTGTCGTAGAAGAGAACACACCCTCCTATAGGACAACACTTGGGGCCTAGTTCCTCGTCCTTCATGGGCTAATGTGGTGTTTGGTATATGGATCTTCAAGCATGAGTTCAATGCCAATGGTTTCATACTACACTACGAAGCATGTTGCATGCTTCGTTGTTTCACATAATGCCTAGGTGTGACTTTGATGAGACATTCAGCATTATCGTCAAGCCCACCATGGTGGGCATGGTCCTCTCACTAGCTCTATCTTGCAGCTGACCACTTCATCATCTTGATGTTAAGAACACATTCCTTCATAGGTACTTTATCTAAGCCCGTCTAGTGCTCCTAGTGAAAGCCCAAGTTTGACACCAAGTTGCTAATGCCATTGTGTTAAAGTGGTTTGAGTCAGGCATAGCAACACAAGTGATGAAGGAGCAAAGTGGCATAGAGTGGTGGCCACATGATCACAAAGAGATGGACCTTGAACATGGAAATGAAGATCATGGTGATCAAGCACTTGGTGATGAATAAGGGGTAAAGTGATCAAGACAAATGTATAACCAACGGATTTTTCCTTTTGCCGGTCTAAGACGAGTAGAGAAGTGATTGACCAGATTTAGGATAGATAGCCGACTATCAAGAGAGAAAATTATGGTCATCTCTTGAATCAAGTGCTACTAGGTCAACATCTTGAGTTTTTGCATTAGGATCTATTAGAGTGCTAATATAACTCCTTTGTAGAAAATAATTGTGAAATTGCTAACACATGTGAACACAATGGTTTACACATGGTGGTGTTAGCACATTTGCAAAGGAGGTAGAGTTTGAGGGATAGAGAGGGGTTTGGGATCCTCTCTCGCTCCCACCAAGCTTGCGAGGCAAGATTTGACGCTTCCGTAATTTGAATTGCTTAGTTTCCATTGCACTGGAGGCAGAGTTGAAGAGGAGGTGAAGTCATACACTGAGAAACACTCATTAGATGCTGGTCAGACAGCGTGAAATGTCCTTGTTTGGTTTTGGTATTTGAGTGACAACTTAGGTGGACTAATAGTGTTTATGTGAGATACACAGGAGATTAGTCCACAGGTGATTATGTATGATGGAGGAGCTCATTACATATGAGACATGATATGGAGTCATGTGACCAAGGTGGAGAAGATCAAGATGAGGCTTGGCTCGATGGACCAGTTGCAAGAGTAAAGGGCAAGTCAGAGGCTTTGAAGCGAGGGATCACATGTGACGGTGAAGCTTGAGCAAGACTTGGCGCCGATGGACCAAGGCAACAGTGAAGTGCAAGTGAGGTCAAGATCGATGAACCAATACAGTCACGTGATGATATGAAGTGGATTATATCATTTGGTGATTGGTTGGTGCATGTGTTGCATCAACATTAGAGGAGATGGAATGGAAAGCGCAAGGCAAATGTATAACCTAGGACATTTCCATTTTAACGATCATAGGTGTGTAGAGAAGTTTATGACCTGATTTAGGATAGATGGTCATACTATCAAGAGGGGCAAACTTCTTTGCATATCAGTCATCTAGTGCCACTTGAGCAATCTAACTTTGCATACATGTTAGGATCGAGTGGCGTGGCATGTTCAGAGGCTAACTCCTTCAAAGAATATGTTTGTGAAAATGCTAACACACTTGCATATGTTGGTACACACATGGTGGTGTTGGTACACTTTAAGAAGGAGGTGGAGTTTGAAGGGTAGAGAGGGTTTTGAGAAAATTAAGTGTATATTTTCTATTGCGCCAGTGGGAAATTTGGAGAAGTCGTGGGCTAGACGCTGGTCTCAGAGGCATCGAACACTGGACCAGAGCGTCTAGTGTACTGTCAGTTGCTGACGTAGGCATAGAGTGAGCTTTGGATGTTGAACCCGCTGAGGTGAACACACCGGACACACGAGCAGTAACGCGAGTGCGTCCGGTGATCTGTAGAAGAAGAGCCCGCGACATCGGACGCCCAGGAGAGCATCCGGTGGTTGCCTTCGGTGACCCCGTGTGTTTTACACCCTCTCTACGTACGGGTCCAGTGTGCACCGAACGCGTCTGGTGTGGACCAGCAGAGAATCTGGTGCTACTACTTCAGGCACGAGTGCAAGTTAGCCGGTGGCGGCAACGGTTGAGTTCAAACGGCTAGTGACACATGGCTGTTGAGCACCGGACGCTGGGTTTGAGCGTCTGGTGGCCCCCTGTAGCGCGTCTGGTGCCCATGTGTTTTTTGCCCAGTGAAGGGGCAACAGCTAGTTTAGCCCTTGGGACTATAAATAGCAGTGGTGGTCGGCCTTGGTTCAGGTTGAGCACCCTTGGGACTTAGTGTTCCTGCTTGGGGAGTGCTCGTAAAGCCTCTAACTCACATATGCTTGATAGTGATCATCTGATTGTGTGAGTGAGCGATTCTAATGCGATTGCATTGAGAGATTGCATCGAGTGGCACTAGGTGTTCCTGTTGCAACCTCCTAGACGGCTTGGTGGCTTGTGACTCCGTCGAAGCATGCAAGGAGATTGTGCGGTGCTTTGGAGAAGAGATTGTGAGGGGTGCGGTGCTCACCCCACGGGGATCATGAAGAGCAACTCTAGTGGATTGCTTGTGGCTTGGAGGATCCCCATCTTGAGAGTGTATGTGCGGCACCCACTGAGGGTTTGGCTTTGGATTGCCAATTAGCTCATGATCCATCAAGTGGTTGTATCGCCACAACGAGGACGTAGCTTGGTGGCAACCAATTGAACCTCAGTAAAAATTACCATGTCAACATTGTCTACTCTTCTTGATGGTTTGCATTCATTTTACACGAGCTTGTACTTACATTCTTTATATACTTGTGCTTGTGTAGTTGCTCTTGTAATTAGTTAGCTTGTGTAGCTTGCTAGTTACCTTCTCACTTGTGTAGCTAGAAGTAGTTCCCTCGCGTGGCTAATTTGGTTTGTGTAACCTTGTTAGTCACATTGCTTAGTTTGTGTAGCTAAGTAAGTTACACTCTCTAATTTGGCATTGGTTGCCTTGTTATGGAGCATTGCTAGTGAGCTTAGGAGCTTTGTGCTTTTGCTTACTAGTTGTATAGGAGCTCTCCAGTTTGCAAAGTACTAGTGACATATGTTTGTATGACCTTGCTCCTAGAATTAGTTAGGTGGGCTCTTGCTAAGGAAGCTGAAAGCCCTAGTTTGGTTTTGGATAATTGATGAAACCCTAGTACTAACCTCCATGCTAAGTGTGTGTAGACTTAATGAGGTTGGTACATGCCAAGTGTTGGAGCAAGAGATGATCATGGTGATGACCACAAGGTGATCAAGTGCTCAACTTGGAAAAGAAGAAAGAGAAAAACAAAACCCTATGGAGATCAAGGCAAAGGTATTGCTTAGGGTTTTGGTTTTGGTGATCAAGACACCATAGAGGGTGTGATCACATTTAGGATAGATAGCCATACTATAAAGAGGGGAATTCTTTGGCTAAGCGGTTATCAAGTGCCACTAGGTGTCATTGTTCATGTGCATGCATTTAGAACCTAGTGAGCTAACTTAACTCCTTTGGGAAAATGTTTGTGAAAATGCTAACACACATGCACAAGTTGGTTTACACGTTGTGGTGTTGGCACACTTTGAGAAGGAGGTGGAGTTCGAAGGGTAGAGAGAGGATGGGTTCGAGAAAATGAAGTGCATATTTTCTATTGCGCCGGTGGGAAATTTTGGAGAAGTCGCGGGAGAAACACTCACCGGACGCTAGCTTCTGGAGCACCGGACGCTGAGTCTGAGCGTCCGGTGCAGACAGTGCCTGGCCCAGCTAGGGTAAGGCACCGGACGATAGGCACCGGACGCTGGCTTGAGCGTCCGGTGGTGCGCGTCCGGTGTGCGGGCGTTTTGCGACCCTCTCTGCGCATGGGTCTGGTGAGCACCGGACGCTACCGGTGCTTAGTGTCCGGTGACCCGCAGGTTTGCGGAACTCTCTGCGCATGAGTCCGGTGTGCATCGGACGCGTCCGTTGCCAACTTGCTCAGCGTCCGGTGCACTACAGGTGACCGTTAGACTCTGACACGAGCATTTCAAAAGGCAACACGTGGCTGTTGTTGGAGCACCGGACGCAGGTGTTGAGCATCCGGTGCCCCTTTAAGAGCGTCCGGTGACCCCGTATTTCGCCCAGTGAAAGAGCCAACAGCTCTATTTGTTTGAGGGGCTATATATACGTGTTTGGCCGGCTTGGGGCTCACTCTCTTGGCATTCTTGACTACTAGACATCCTTGTGAGCCTAAGCAAACACCTCCCACTCATCTCCTTCATAGATTAAACATCTTTGTGAGATTGGGAGTGATTCCAAGTGCATTTGCTTGAGTGATTGCATCTAGTGGCACTTGGGGATCGATTTGGCTGCAGTTTTCTTGTTACTCTTGGTGGTTGCCGCCATCTAGACGGCTTGGAGCAGCGGAGGAGCTTTGGCACGAGTTGGTGATTGTTCGTAGCCATCTCCCGGTGATTGTGAGGGGTCTTGTACCTTCCCCGGTGGAGAGCCGAAAGGTAACTCTAGTGGATTGCTCGTGTCATTGAGTTACCTCACTTGTGGGTAGGTTCTTGTGGTGTCCTAGTGAGGACGAGGTTCGTGCTACACCTCTTAGCCACCGAACCACCAAGTGTTGGTCGACACAACGGGGACGTAGCGTGCCGGCAAGCACGTGAACCTCGGGAGAAAAATTGTGTGTCTCCATTGTGATTGTTCATTGGATTTCTCCCGGTGATTGGACTTCATATTATTGATTGGTTCATCCCCTCTATGCGGCGGTATAAAGTTCAAACCATCTCTCTTACTTTCTTGCAAACTAGAGTAGCTTACATACTTGTATAGAAACTTTAGGTAGCTCTCTAGTGTAAGTAGAGACATAGCTCTTGTGTGCCTAGTGATTATATCAACTAGAATTGTTGGATAGGTGGCTTGCATTCACCCCATTAGAGCTAGAGCAAAAAGCTTCGCTTTGTTATTTACTAACCTCTTGCTCTAGTGAGTTTGTAGAATTTTTTTAAATAGGCTATTCACCCCCCTCTAGCCATATTAGAACCTTTCAGAAGCACCTTGTTTTCTTGTTTAGGATCTTTTACAAGGTGCTAGAGAACTTAGATAAAGGGGTGTAGTCTTGACTAGACCGATAGTTTTAATTCCGCATTTGTTTCGATTAGCCGGCGCGTTTAAGTTTTAGAAAGGACTATTCACCCCCCCTCTAGTCCGCCATCTCGACCCTTCATAGCGTCGGATGCTAAGCTCGTGTCCAATGAGTGTAGCACAATAAGGCACAAATGGTAGGCGTGTCAAAGCGTTTGATGCCTTGGTGTTTGGGCGAAGAGCGAGCATGGACGTTCGGCGCATCCAATGCCCCAACGTTTGATGCTTCCAGTGCAGGCTCTACGGTTTTTTGGCCCTTACTGAGCAGCGTCTGGCGTAAGGTGGCACGTCCAACGATAGCGTCTGAGGCGTTTGATGCAAGTTGTGGTTTTTCATTAATGTTTTTAGTGGTCATTGAAAGCATCTAGGCCCCTAATGAGTTTTGGTGATTAATGACAATGTTGATTACTATGACTAATGTGTGTTTTGTAGAGGAAAAGTCATTTATGTTAGGTCATGGTAATGGTGATCAATGGACTAGGTCGTTCATGCCGACTTAATGGTGGAAATCATTTCAGTTTTCAAAGGATGGTTGGACATCGTCAAGACTAGACTAGGTCTAGGTGCCATATGGTGAAGAAGGACACTTAGAGTAGTTTAGAACTTTGTTTTTCCTTTGACCATACTATTAAGGGGGGCATTGAGCGGGTAGCTTGACCTAGGCAAGGCTTTAGGTTTAGGTGTGGTGCACACTTGGTAAACCTAGCACTAGGCAGCTCTGAGAAAGTCCTTAGATTGAGTGAACCAAACTTCATTTTGGAAAGTTCAAGTTTCGATGAAGTTTGGGTGCTGAAACAACATCGGACGCAGGCACCGGACGCTCTGTGAGCGCGTCCAGTGGTGCTGACTTAGGTCAGCGCATCTGGATGTCTAGGGTTAGGCACTGGACGCACGCACTGGACTCACCGGGGTGCATCCAGTCCCATACCCACGGAGGTCTGTAGAGTGACCTCGCCGGACAATGGCACCAGACTCTCTATGGAGCGTCCGGTCCCATACCTAGAGAGGTATGAAAGTTTGCCCTCTCACCGGACCCACTGTGAGCGTGCCCAGTGTGTGGCAGGTGAAAGTACAGTTAGCCATTAATGGGGCACCAGACGCTCTGCGGAGCGTGTCCGGTGCAACATTGAGCGCATCCGGTGCTCCCGTTTTCTGAGGAATTCTGGTGGCCGGCCCTTGGACTTGATGGGAAGTATTTATACTCCTCCATCTCATCCATGGGAGGTCTCTTGCCATTTGATCAGCTGAGAAACATCTTGTGGTGCAAGAGAGAAGCAAGAGCCTAGAGAGGATTGAGAATTCAGTGATTTCTTAAGTGAATCCTTCTCTAGTGAGTTCCAAGAGTTCAAGTGTGCATCCACCAGTCTCTAGAGCGTTGTTTGGGTCAAGTGAGAGTTCTTTGCTTGTTACTCTTAGTGATCGCCATCACCTAGACGGTTCGGTGGTGATTGGAGGCACAAAGACTGCCCAGAGTTCTTGTGGGTGGCTCGTGTCAAGCTTGTGAGCGGTTTTGGGCGATTCACCACGACGGAGTGTCGAAGAGTTAGCCCATAGAGAGTACTTGGTCCTTGCACGGACCAAGGGGGAGCAAGGACCTTACGCGGGTGCTCCAACGAGGACTATTAGAGTGTGGCGACTCTCCGATACCTCGGCAAAACATCACCGTGTTCTACTTGCTCTCATCCTTTACATTCTAGCATTTACTTTGAGCATTTTACATTCCTAGAATTGCCATGCTAGAATAGGATTGGAACTAGGTTGCAAAACTTTTATCCGGTAGCTCTCTAGAACACACATAGACACAAGGGATTGAATTAGAGCTTATAAGTTGCTTAAATTTTTAGAGAAGCCCAATTCACTCCCCCTCTTGGGCATCTTGATCCTTTCAATTGGTATAGGAGCCTAGTGCTCATAAATTAGGCTTCACCGCCTAGAGAAAGATGTCTAACGGGGATGGACCGCCACCCATGTTCGATGGTGATGACTTTCCATATTGGAAAATACGGATGGAGTCATACCTCAAAGCTTGCGATGTCAAGTGCCTAAAAGCCACAACCGAAGGTTTCACCCCTCTAGCCAAGAACGTCGCTCTTACTCCACTAGAGCAAGAAAACAAGAAGTGAAATGCAAAGGCCAAAAAGCACATCTTTAGAGGTCTTTGCAAAGAGGTATTCAACTGTGTGTGGAACCCACAAAACCACCCATGAACTATGGACAGAACTTTGTGCGCTCCATGAGGGATTCAAGAGTGAGTGTGAGGAGCGCTTTCATCTTGACATGAACAAGCTTAATACATTTGAGATGCTTCCCAAAGAAAATGCTAATGAAATGTATTCTCGCTTGAATGTGACTGTAGAGGAGCTCAATAGACTTGGGCTCAATCAAATGAGACCGGCGGATGTGGCGAGGAAGATACTATGTGTCCTCCCCATTGAGAAATATGGGCACATAGTTACCATGCTTCACCAAGGCGATCTTTCAACCGCCACACCGACATCCATCTTGTGGAAGAACAATGCTCATGAGATGTATATGCACATGTACCCCCAAGATAGCTCCTCATCAGCCAAGAAAGAGAAGAAGGATTTGGCCTTCAAGGCTTCTCACAAGGGCAAGTCAAATAAGATTGAAGTTGAGTCATCAACTTCAAGTGATGATGATGCTTCCATTGCCCTCATGGTGAGAAGAACAACCAAGATGTTGAAGAAGCTCAACAAGAATGGAGTCAACTTTGACTCCAAGAAGAAGTTCTTCATAAGTAGCAAGAGAAAGCCCATCTCTGAGATGGATTGCTACAATTGTGGTGAACTTGGTCATCTTGCTCATCAATGTCCTAAACCCAAGAAGGACAAGTACAAGAAGAAGAACAAAGAGCAAGATGACTCAAGTGATGATGAGAAGAGCGACAAGAAGGCATTCAAGAAGAAAGGTGGCAAGAAGGAGTACCACAAGAAGAAGAATGGCAAGGCTTACATTGTTGGTGATTGGCTCACCAACATTGAAAGCTCAAGTGGTGACTCCTCCGGCAATGAAAGTGATGATGAGAAGGTTGCTGCCATTGCCATTGATGCTCCATCACCATCATCCTCTCCACCATCTTCATCCTCTACACACCTATGCCTCATGGCTAAGGGTGACCAGAAGGTACAAAGTGAGGATGAGAGTAGTGAGAGTGAAAGTGAATTTGAGTCACCTTCTTATGATGAACTTGTACACTTGCTTAACAAATACACTAAAATCATAAGAAAGACAAGAAATGAAAATGATAAGCTAGAGAATGAAAATGAATCTCTTCTTGCAAAGCTTAAATCTAGTGATGAGCTTAGAGACAGAGATCATGACCAGTAAGCTCAAGGAGCTCAAACTCTCTCTAAAAGAGCTCAAAGATAAACATGATAAACTTGAGAGTGTGCATGATGAGCTCATTACTATACGTAGAGCTTTGAATGAAGAGTTCACCACTCTGAAAGCAAACAATGACAATCTTGAGCTAGCTTATGATCATGCTATTAGTGAAACATATGTTGCTACTAACCATGTTGCTAAGCTTGATGTAGCCACATCTTGTGATGACTTACTTGTGGAGAACATTATCAAATGTGTTGGTTGCAAAGGCAAGAATGTGGTAGTGGCCAAGAGCTATGAGGACACTATCATGATCAAGGAAGAAAATGCAAAGATCAAGTATGAGAATGAGAAGCTCAAGAAAGAGTTGCAAGAGCAAGCCAAGCACAACACCGTGGTGATTGAGTCACTTGATCAAGACAAGGACCTTGCTTATGAGAACAAGAAGCTCAAAGAAGATAATCAGTATCTCAAGCTTGGTTTGTTGTATGACAAGCAAGAAGAAGATGAGTCCTTCATCTTAGAAGAGTTAGAAAGCAAGAATGACCCAATCATCAAGAGGCTAACTCAAGAGAACAACAAGCTCAAGATATAGAAGGAGCACCTCACCAAAGGGTTAGTCAAGTTCACTAGAGGGAAGGACCTACAAAGTGAGCTCTTCATGAACACAGTCATGAAGATGGACAAGAGTGGAATTGGCTACAAGGCACAACAATGCAAGCTCATCAAGTCACAAGCAATTGATGATCAACCAAGCAAGCCCAAGCCAAAGAGATGCTTTGAGTGTGGACAAGAGGCACCACTACCGCATCCTTTGCCCAAGCATGCAAGACCATTTGCTTTCAATGATCACTACATTGTAAGGCAAGACAAGAGTGGCAAGGTCAGGGTTAGCTTCATGGGGCCACCCAACAAGCAAAGGCCAAAGAAGATTTGGGTGCCAAAGCAACTAGTTGAGAAGGTTAAGGGCCCTAAGCAAATATGGGTCCCCAAAACTCAAGCTTGATCTCTTGTGTGTAGGTGAACTATAAGACCGGTGAATCACATTGGGTAATTGATAGTGGTTCCACTCAACATATGACTGGAGATCCCTGGATATTCACCTCACTTGATGAAGATGTAGATAATCAAGAGAAGATCATATTTGGTGACAATTCAAAAGACAAGGTCAAGGGTCTAGGAAAGATTGCTATTTCAAATGACAACTCCATCACCAATGTGCTCTATGTGTCTTCACTAAGCTTCAACTTGCTTTCGGTTGGACAACTTTGTGATCTTGGCTTCCAATGCCTATTCAACAAGAAAGAAGTGATAGTGACCAAGGAGGATGATAATGAGATGGTATTCAAAGGCTTCTGGCACAACAACTTGTATCTTGTTGATTTCTCCTTCGATGAAGTTGACATCAAGACTTGCTTATTCACCAAGACTTCACTTAGGTGGTTATGGCATAGAAGGTTAGCACATGTTGGAATGGGCACACTCAAGAAGTTGATGAAGAAAGAATTGATTAGAGGCTTGAAGGATGTGACATTTGAGAAGGACAAATTGTGTAGTGCATGTCAAGCCGGTAAGCAAGTGGCCAACACTCATCCAACCAAGGCCTATCTCTCTACTTCAAGAGTGCTTGAACTATTGCACATGGATTTGTTTGGACCAACCACATATGCTAGTCTTGGTGGCAACAAGTATTGCTTGGTCATAGTGGATGACTACTCCCGGTACACTTGGACATTCTTCTTGCAAGACAAGGCTGAAGTTGCATGAATATTCAAGCAGTTTGCAAAGAATGCCCAAAATCAATTTTATGTCAAGATCAAGAAGATAAGGAGTGACAATGGAAAAGAGTTTGACAACACCAACATTGAAGAGTATTGTGATGAAGTTGGGATCAAACACATAATTCTCTTCAACATACACACCACAACAAAATGGGGTAGTAGAAAGAAAGAACCGGACATTGATCACCTTGGCAAGAACCATGCTTGATGAGTACAACACTTCAGAGAAGATGTGGGCCAAGGCAATCAACACCGCATGCTATGCATCAAACCAGCTCTTTCCTCACAAGTTCCTAGAGAAGACACCATATGAGTTGCTCAATGGGAAGAAGCCCAATGTCTCATTCTTTAGAGTGTTTGGGTGCAAATGCTACATCTACAAGAAGCGCCAACACTTGGGCAAGTTCCAAAGAAGATGTGACATTGGCTACTTGGTTGGCTATTCATCAAAGTCCAAGGCTTATAGGGTCTTTAACCATGCCACAAACATGGTTGAAGAAACATTTGATGTTGAATTTGATGAAACTAATGGCTCCCAAGGAGCAAGTGATAATCTTGATGATGTAGGTGGTGAACCATTGAGGGATGCCATGAAGAACATGCCGGTGGGAGACATGAAGCCACAAGAGGATGATGATGTGCAAGTCATTGAGCCACCATCCTCCTCTCATGTGCCACAAGATGATGACAAAGATGTGAGAGATGCTCATGAAGACACCCAAGTCACTCATGAGCAAGCGGTGGCACAAGCTTAAGATGTTGATGCTCCCCAAGCAACCCCTCAAGTGGCCCCAAGAAGAACATCACATATCCTCCAAGATCACTCTCAAGACCTCATCATCGGGAGTCCATCACGTGGTGTTACTACACGCTGTAGACATGCTTTATTTATTGAACATCACGCTTTTGTGTCTCTTGAATATGAACCCAAAACTATAGAGGAAGATCTTTGGGATGTGGATTGGATCACTGCCATGCAAGAGGAGTTGTACAACTTCTCCCGCAATCAAGTGTAGACACTTGAAGAGTGACCTAAAGATGCAAGAGTGATTGGAAAAAAGTGGGTCTTCCAAAACAAGAAGGATGATCAAGGCAAGGTGGTGCACAACAAGGCAAGGCTCGTGGCAAAAGGCTCTTCACAAGTGGAAGGTCTTGACTTCGGTGAAACCTTTGCAACGGTAGCAAGACTTGAAGCTATACGTATCCTACTTGCATATGCTTCTAGCCATGACATTAAGTTGTTTCAAATGGATGTGAAAAGTGCCTTTTGAAATGGTTACGTTAATGAGCTTGTCTATGTTGAGCAACCCCCAGTTTTGATGACCCTAGGTACCCAAGCATGTCTACCGGTTGTCCAAGGCGCTCTATGGTCTCAAGCAAGATCCTAGAGCTTGGTATGAGAGGCTTAGGGACTTCCTCATTGAGAAGGGCTTCAAGATTGGGAAGTTGACACAACACTCTTCACCAAGAAAATGAATGGGGAAATCTTCATTTTCCAAGTTTATGTTGATGATATTATTTCTGGCTCCACTAACGATGATTTGTGCAAGGAATTTGGTGATTTGATGTCCAAGGAGTTTGAGATGTCCATGATTTGTGAGCTATCCTTCTTCCTCGGGTTTCAAGTCAAGCAAATGAAGGAGGGGTCTTCATCTCTCAAGAGAAGTACACTCAAGATCTTCTCAAGAGGTTCAAGATGATGGATTGCAAGCCAATCAAGACTCCCATGGTATCAAATGGGCATCTCGACTTGGATGAGGGAGGTAACCCGGTTGACAAAAGTCTCTATTGCTCCATGATAGGAAGTTTACTTTACCCATCTAGGCTCGATATCATGTTTAGTGTGTGTATGTGTGCTAGATATCAAGCTATGCCTATGGAATCTCACTTGATTGCCGTCAAGAGAATTCTTAGGTATCTAAAATACACACCCTATCTAGGCTTGTGGTATCCCAAAGGTGCAAGATTCCAACTTGTAGGCTATTCCGATTCAGATTATGTCGGGTGCCGCATTGATAGAAAAAGCACATCCAGAGGGTGCCACTTCCTAGGTAGATCACTTGTCTCTTTGATGTCAAAGAAAAAAATAGTGTTCCTTTGTCAACGGTCGAGGCAGAATACATTGCTGCCGGTGCTTGTTGTGCACAAATTCTATACATGAAACATACTTTGCTAGACTATGGAGTAGTTCTAGATAAAGTACCTTTGTTGTGTGACAATGAAAGTCCCGTAAAACTTGCAAACAATCCAGTTCAACACACCCACACTAAGCACATTGACATTCGTCATCACTTCCTTAGGGATCATGTTGCTAAAGGTGACATATCTCTAGAGAATGTGGGGACAGAAAATCAATTGGCAGATATCTTCACAAAACCCCTAGATGAAGCTAGGTTTTGTATGTTGAGAAATCAACTTAATGTGCTTGATCTTTCTAACTTCACTAAAAGATAAAATTGTGTGTTGTTCTTGTAAATAGTTTTGGCTTTGCATATCATGCATACCAAAAATAAATATACAAAAAGATTGTGTGTTAGGGCTTGTCTAATATGGTTAAGATAACCCCCTTGTGTGTGTGAAAAAGCTTGGATCAAACTTGACAAGCACTAGTTTACTTTCAAGTATTGCATTGCATTGCATATCATATGCATGGTTATTGTTTTGTCGTTTCTTTTTGGTTATGCTTTAAGCATCCACTATGTTCGTCCATTGATAGGGGGAGCATTCAAAGCTCGTCATGATTTAGACCCCTAGCTTTATGGCCACACGATGTCTCCTTAGTGCTTTCATTCGACTATTTTCATAAAAACTACTTAGCCTATGGCAAAATATTTGTGAAAAATTGAGAGTTTGAGAGAGGTCACTCATACCAGTTCCAGTTGGTGCTTATTTGAATCTTCTTGAAGTTGAAACTTGGTTGGATGAAACTCACGTGAAATTTCGTTGAAAAAGTTTGGCCAGAAGTGCACCGGACGCTGCACCGGACGCGCCCTCTGTGCGTCCGGTGTAGTGTGTCCCCTGTATGGCATACACCGAACCCGCGCACAGTGCCCTGAGCGCGTCTGGTGTGGTGCGTCCGGTGGTTCCCTGGTGCGTGCCTCGCAGCACTAGACGCTAGGCGAGCATCCGGTGGCCTGCGTCCGGTGCTCATACAGAGTTTCAGAACTCTCTACGCACGAGACTGGTGGGCACCGGACGCGTCCGGTGCCAACTTAAGCGTGTCTGGTGCGCCCATGAACGCCGCATAAAACCTAACTCCCACGTGTTTGTTCGCCAATCGTTTTATTCCTGAGCACCAACTCGCCGAGACCTCCAAGTCCTAACCTCCACCGATCGTCACGCCGCCGTGGTTGAGGTCTTCTCCGGCAATTTCTTCTCCCCCAGGTGCAAGGATTCTTCCCCAGCTGCTGATCTTCCCTCCTTGCGCCCTCTGGAGCCATTCTCTTGGTTGTTTTAGGGTTTGGGGTGAGTCTCTTGACCCATGCACACCACGTGTTTGATTCAATGCCTGAACTGATCTGGATGTCATTTTTAATGATTTCTGTCATCGTTTCACTCTTGCAGCACTACTAGAATCAACAAGTTTCCCTAGAGTATTTTTCTTTCCCTACCGTTTTTTATCACCGTAGGGACAGATATGTTTCCCTAGGGTTAGTTGGAAAAACCCTAGGGAAACTCCTCTTTCCCTAGGAAATCCACGTTTTCGTCGGGGCAGACGGAAGGAATGAGCCCCGTTAGCGCCAGATGTTTTATTTTCTTAAGACTTTCCCTAGGAAATAGATAAAATTCCTAGGGAAACCAGACATAGGCATCTGAACCCAAACCCTACATCTGAAAAATTCCCCAACTTTTCCTTCGCGCCGTCCGTGAAAACCATTCCCGCCGCCACACCTCTCGTCTTCCCCCATCTTCGCGCCGCCACCCGCACCTACCAGACACAGGCATCTCCCTCCGTACGCTCGCCGCATCTCCCTCTGCACGCCGCCGCATCTCCCTCCGCACGCCGCCGCATCTCCCTCCGTACGCTCGCCGCCGCAGCTCCCTCAGTCTGCGCGCTGCCGCGACTGCCGCGACTCCCTCCATCCGTGCGTCACGAAGCCACACCTCCGTTCCCCTTGAAGCTCGCCGCCGCAGCTGCCTCCGACTTGGGCGCCACACTGGTCTCCCTCCACCCACGCTGCAAGGATCTGCCTCCGGCGCACTGCATGGATCTTCCACCCCGTGCGATTCATCTCTGGGACCTTAGATCTCAGTAAGGTAAATTTCTGAAGTCTAGTCTCAAATGAATATATATGCATCAATCGAAGTTATTTGCCATGGCTAATGGTGTGAAACCAAGCAGCCGAATACTCAGAATATCTGAGCATCGAAACTCTACTGCTGGTAATTTTGGCTGCTTTCTGTTCTCATCATTCTCCGTTGTTTTTTTACCGAAATTCTCCAGAGTTGGGATACTGCTAGTCTGCTACTGCTTGAGTAATAATTGAATGTTCAAGTCGACATCTTGCAAATAGCATTTGTAAGAATTAGTTTAAAATGTTTAATGAGTGCAGACAAATAACTGTCAACAATTGCATAATACAAAATAACTATACTACTGTTGTGTTATAGTATTTTTTTTTACCGAAGCTACTGCTAATCAATTATTTTGTTAAAAAATTTAAATGGCAATTGTGTGCCTTTCTTTAGATTTGAGTGCAGTTCGTTATGCACTTTTATTTTCCAACAAGTAACTAATGTACTTTCCAACAAGTAAGTAATGTACTTTTTATTTTTGGTATGCACATTTCAGATTCAAGTGTGGGGAGAAGAGCTTGACTTTTGCAAGGAATACTTGAGGGGGATAAAAAGGCAGGGATCTGCTCATCTGCATTTGTGTTTTTGTGCAAGAAAATCTTGAAGGTGAGAAGGAAATTTATGTTGTCCCATCTCTTTCGTACATGGTGCTGTTTGTAGTAGCAGACTACTATTTTTGGGTTTGATAAGGGTTTTAGATCTTGAACAGGGGTTTGTTGTTTCTACAATAACTATGTCAGTAGAAGACCGTAGTTGGATGTACCAGGGCTGGAATGACAATGGTTGTCATTCACATGAGTGGGTGCGAAATACAAATGCTTTCATAGATCATGCTTTCAATGCTGTGCAAAATTCTGAAAAATTTGGAGTACTTTGTCCGTGTACGGAGTGTGGAAATAGAGTTAGACGGAGGAGAGCTGTCATGACCATGCATTTGTGTAAAAGAGGATTTACACCTGGATACACTATTTGGACCAAACATGGCGAGCAACCATATAACGAGCCTACGTTGGAACATGTCAATGATACAGTAGATGGTTTAGATGAAATGTTAGCTGACTTTGGTGATGCAATGCACACAGATAGTATAGAAGATGAACCAATAGCTGATGCAAAGGCATTTTATGCCATGCTGGAAGCTTCACAAGAGCCACTCCATAGTTTGACTAGTGTTGCAAGACTAACTGCAGTGACACGCTTGATGGCAGTCAAGTCACAACACAACCTTGGCATAGAATGCATTAATAAAATACTGAATCTGTTTGATGATGTTCTACCTGAGAACCATAAAATGCCAAAAACATTGTATGAGTGCATGAGTCTTCTTAAAGGTCTAAAAATGCCCTATGTTAAGATAGATGCCTGTAAAAACAATTGTATGATCTACTACGGACCAGAAGATGAAAATAAGGAAAAGTGTGATTTCTGTGGGGAAAGCCGATATGTAGTTGTTGATCCATCAGAAGGGCGTAAACGAAAGCCAATACCACGCAAGGTGCTGCGTTATCTCCCACTTATACCAAGTTTGCAGCGGCTGTATATGGAGCCAAAAACTGCAAAACATATGCGGTGGCACAAGGAGGGCAGACGTGCTAACCCGAATGTTATGGTCCACCCGTCTGATGTTGAAGCATGGACACATTTTCAATACGGTATGCCCAGATTTTGCAATGGATGCTAGAAATGTTCGTGTTGCTATGGCTACAGATGGCTTCAACCCATTTGGCTTTGGAAAAGCCCAATATTCTTGCTGGCCTGTTTTTGTGATTCCTTTGAACTTGCCTCCGGCTCTTTGTATGAAGGAGGAAAATATATTTCTTAGTCTAGTGATTCCTGGACCAGAGCATCCTGGGAAGAATATAAATGTCTTCATGCGACCACTAGTTGATGAGATGAAGAAAGCTTGGGCAGGAGTACAAACGTATGATAGTTTCTCGAAGAGAAATTTTACAATGAGGGTTTCATACCATAATTCCATTCATGACTATCCTAGATTAGGCATGTTCTCTGGATGGTCTACACATGGTGGGTTGGCTTGTTTTGACTGTATGGCAGATGTGGATAGCACTTGGCTACCAAATGGGCGCAAGTTTAGTTGGTTTGATTGTCATAGAAGATTTCTACCACCTGACCATGCTTTTAGGAACCAAAAGAATGCATTTAAAAAGGGTGTAGTAGTGCATGACTTACCTCCACGCCGATTAACTGGGCAAGAGGTGCAAGCATACATGAATGAAGTCAAAGATACATCTTTTGATGGTTATGGCAAAACCCACAATTGGACTCACATCCCGTTCCTGTGGGAGTTGCCATATTTCCCTCAACTTTTGCGCCCACATAATATTGATGTTATGCATACAGAAAAAAAATGTAGCAGAAGCTATTTTTTATACATGTCTTAACATTGCTGATAAAACCAAGGATAATCCCAAGGCTCGTCTTGACCAAGCTTTGATGTGCAATAGAAGACATCTCAATCTAGTTGAGAAGCCAAATGATAAGTGGGATAGACCTAGAGCACCTTTTTCCCTAACGAGAGACCAGAAAAAGGATGTTATGCGGTGGTTTATGGACATAAAGTTCCCGGATGGCTATGCAACAAACTTAAGGAGAGGGGTAAACATGGATACACTGAAGATAAATGGCATGAAGAGTCATGACTTCCATATATTCATTGAGCGTTTGCTGCCTGTGATGATGCGAGGTTTTGTCAAGAATGACATATGGGAAGCGTTAGCTGAGCTAAGCTACTTTTTTAGAGTGCTTTGTTCCAAGGAGGTTGATCGTGCCCAGATATGCCAACTGGAAGCAAACATACCTATTATACTCTGCAAATTGGAGAAAATCTTTCCACCAGGTTTCTTCAATTCAATGGAGCATATTATAGTGCACCTTCCATATCAAGTTAGGGCAGGTGGCCCTGTAAAGTATACATGGATGTATGGAGTCGAGAGGTGACCTTCTATTCTAGTTCTGTTCTTTATCAGTGTGCCTTGTCATAGGCAGCAACAAACTAATCCTAACTTAAATTCTTGTAGGTTGTTAAAAAAAGTTAGGGCAAAAGTCCGTAACAAGGCTCATGTTGAAGCCTCAATAGTAGAAGGCTGCCTTGTTGAGGAAATATCTCACTTCACATCATTATACTTGCCTCAACTCATATCGAGCTCTCGTAATCGTCCACAACGTTATGCTCCAAATGGTCCTCCATCTGATTGTACCCTTAGCTTGTTTCAAGTGCGTGGATGGAAGAGCGGTAGAGGAGTGAGCAGGTTTCTAACTATTGAAGAGTACAAGACAGCAATGATTTTTATCTTCACAAACATGGCTGAAATGGATGAATATGTGCAGTAAGTATACTAAGTTTGACAAATAAACATACTGACATTTATCATGACCATAATTTAAACTTTGTTTAAATCCATAGAAAATTTGAACAAGAGCAATGGAGACGTGCAAGACCACCAAATTTGAAACAACTAGATAATTTACGCATGAATGGTGCTGGCAATGGCAAACCAAATTTGTTGGATTGGTTTAGCAAACTGGTACTACCCGTTTTCTATCTTTTTTGTACTGGTTTACACATTATAATAAAACATGAATTACATGTTAGTTTCAATTATAACATTGCAGTGTGACATTGATGCAAGCATACCCAGTGACCTACGTCGTTTATCACGTGGTTGTGGCCTCAAGGTCAAGTCATATGATATTTATGAAGTTAATGGGTACAGGTTTAGATCTGAGAGGTATGAAAAATCTAGAGGCAACCTAACTACCACCAACACAGGGGTGCTTGCTGTTGGTGTTGACGATGGTGGAAACAATGACCTTGAGTACTATGGAATTATCAAAGACATAATTGAGTTAAAATTTGATGGTGGTAGTGAATTTAGCCTTGTTTTATTTGACTGTCATTGGTTCCACCCAACTAATGGAGTGAGGCACTTAGAAAGGTTTGGACTAGTCGAAGTTGCCCATGCTTCATGTAATCCAGCGAATGAGCCTTTTGTTCTTGCTAGCCAAGTAAAGCAGGTGTATTATCTTCCATATCCATGTAAGTCTAATGAAAGCCTAAATGACTGGTGGGTTGCACACAAGGTCAGCCCCCTTGCAAATCTGTCTATTCCATCAATGGATGAGTATGATAATGAAGAACCACCATGTATGGATACCTTTCAAGAAGATGCTTTAGATGGTGAATTCATCATAGACATTGGACTTGGCTTAGATGATATGACAATTGTTGATGGCTTTGATGAGGTTAATGATCCAAAAGACATTTCCATGCTGATCAAACAACGAAATGGTGTGGCATTAGAAGATGAAACACCAGTAGAAGAACATGAGGGATATAATACAGAATATTTTCTTGATCCGATAGAAGTGGAATACCAAGACCCTGATGATTTTTAGTTGGATAAGTAATACTCCTATTTAGTCTTAAATTACAGGAATGTTTTCTGTCATTTTCTATCAACCTTTTCCAATACGATTACTGATGGTTTGCTGCCTTTTGTTTTCAGGGATGCCAATCACACATAGAGGAACACGTAGTCGATCTTCCAATAGTTCTACTGCTAGACAGGACATGGTTTCTTGTGAGAATGCTCCTGATGTTGAGGCAGAAGATCAGCAAGTAGCATATTTCTACTTGAGAGGTGGTGCTGACCTCCCCCCCATTATTCCCATTGAGCAAAATCGTCCATTGATTGAACCAGAAGGGAACTCGTGAGTATTATGAACTTACTTTGGAAATCAACACTGATGACATATGTTAATTGATATGTTCGATATATTGCAAGGCACTGGACTCATGTGCAGGGAAGGACTCCTTCGAGTGTTTTAACAGTGTTACTAAAACGGAATCATCCTGGTTTGGTTGAATACAAAGGCAAGACTGTGGTGGCATCAACATGGGAACATTACCAAGCAGCAACGGACTCATCTAGAAAATCCAAAGCTGATGTTGTTGCTGAAGGGTTTTGGGTAATTCTCTCTATTTAAATATATTGTTGCTGATCTTGTTCAATCTGTTACAGAAGCTAAGGTTTACGATTTATAAATACTTTGCAGTTAAGGTTTAGATTCAATCCATCCAAAGAAGATGTGTCAAGAGAACATGTTGGGAAGTGCTGCTCACAACTCATTGGGAGCATAATGTATTATTTAAGAATTACAGCTACAATAGATCATTTTCGCAAGGTGGAGAGCAGAAAAATCTGTGACAAGATGGCCGGACAGTTCTATTTGTCACGGGATGAGTACATTGCACAACAACCTCCTTGGTTTAAACGAGATTGCTGGGAAGTTTTGGCCACAGAATGGAGTAGTCCTGAATTCAAGAAGAAGTCTGAGACAAACCGTGCAAATCGTTGCAGCCGCAAATTTAAACCCCACAAAGGAGGATCCAACTCCATTGCAACAATACGACAGAAGTTGGTTAGTGTTCAGTTGTTGTTTTTTATTAGATATTCTTTTGTAGGAAGTACACAATTAATTAGGCTTACTATTTAATGTAGTCTAAGAAACTAGGAAGAGAAGTGAATGATATTGAGGCATGGGTCCATACTCATAGAGGCTCAAATCCTGAAGACATTACTTCACTGAACACAAACACAGAAGAAGCCACTACATGTTTGGTAATTACTAATTATGCTTATTTGTTATTTTTTATATCATTGATGTTACTTATTTTGCATATGTTTACATAGGAAAAATACAAAGGCAAGGCCATTGAGTTAAATGGACCAGATTTTGATTGGCTACACTCTCCAATAGATGCTAGAGCTCTCTATGAATGCAGTTGTGGTCGGCCACATGGAAAATGGGCCTTATTTAATGGGACCATAAATGACAACGAAGCCCTTGCTGACTTGAAAAGAAGCCATGCCTCAGCCATGGCTGCTAGGCGACATCGTCAAGAAGAGGAGGACCGTATGAGGAAAGAAGCTAGTGACAGTCGTTTGGCTAAGGAATACGCCCAAAATATGTTGGACTGGGGAAGAACGGTACATGCTCACAATGAAAATATACAAAGGTTTATGGAGGTGAGATGTGTCATGTATTATTTCGAGTGTCAATCTAGAAACTTTCTAATTGTGTGTAACCTATATTGTTAAACTGCAGAGCGTTGCTTTCCACACTGGTATGCCAGCAACAGCAGTTCCTCCTCCCTTGCCTCCCCCACCTCAGCCTCCAATATATGTTGTTTTGCCAACTCCAAATCCCTCTCATGACAATGTAAGTTTGACCAGACCACTTGTTCCCCGATATTCCCTATATCTTAAAAAAATTATCTGTTGTATTACCATGATGGGCAATCCTCTGGTTAAAAAGTTACTCTTGCTGTTTGATCTGAGGGGTAGAAGCATTATGCTTTACTCTTGTGTAAAGTTAGTTGGACTAGTTTATCATTAAGGAAAGTAGAAAACGATGGTCATCTCACCAACGCCATTGTTGTCAATATGCCTGACTATTGATGGTGTATCAATCTTAGGCTCTGCATGACTGATGTAGTGATGTGAGTAATCTGAAAGTAACTCCCTTTTCTAACTTAGACTTGCTTAATCTTCACAGGCTGGTACCTTTGGCTCATGTGTTGGAGCAGAAACTCCGGATGAAACAATAAGTAGGATCGCTTGTGGAGTATATCGTGGCCATTCGAGTGGGACAAATGCTGGAGTGAATGAGACGATAGGTGAAGTGAATGGAACTACAAGTGGTGGAGGCACGTAATCTCCTCCTGTAGAGGAAGAACAATTTCCGTTCTTTTGATGTTGTCAAACCATGAGTTGTAGTTGATTAGCCTGTTTGCCTGCTGCTGAATAGCTGCTTTTGAATTTGTGGATTTGTGATAATACTATTGCTCTAAATGTATGGAATTGTGGTTACCGATTGGATGAAATGAATGCTTAATTATGTGGTTCATGTGTGAATTCAAATTTGAAATAAGCAGATTTTTGATTTCGGATGAAAATCTGTATTTGAATTCAAATATAAATCTGTGTAAAAGCTTTCATTGAATTGATGTTATCCATGATATATTATTTCCCTAGAGTTCTAATTCCTAGGGAAAGATTCCTGAGGAAACTGCCACCTTTCCACGTCAGACTTGGCCTGACCATCTAAGGAAGTTTCCCTAGGAGATGCAACCCCTAGGGAAAGAATGTTTCCCTACGATTTTGGTGGAAACCGTAGGGGAACCCTGTCTTTCCCGTCGAATTTCTCCCTAGGGCTCTTTCCCTACGAAATACCCTAGGGAAATCATTTCCCTACGGTTTTTCAGCCTTTCCCTAGGATAGATAACTCTAGGGAAACTTGTTGATTGTAGTAGTGCAGGACCTTTGTATGCACACCCTTGCATTCTGTGGACCTCGGATTTCATCTAATCATCTAGAATGCGTCTCATCACAGTTTGTAAGCCGTTCTCGTCCAATCTCTTATCTACTGCTTGCTTCCTTTAGGGTTTTTCTCCTCTAGCTATTATGTTTACTTATGTATACCCTATCTATCCCATCTCTTGCAGCGGTTGAGTCACAGGTTGGCAGTTTGTTAGTGACAGTCAAACTCGGGGCCAAGCCTGTGAGTACAGATTGAGGCCAAGCCTCTTGAGTGTCAGTTCACCACTTCCTTGAGCAGTTGGCAGTTTGTGTTTGAGGTTTCTTGCAATGGCACATTGCAAGAACATCAGTGGTCTGACAGGTGGCAGTGGAGGCACTCCTGGGGGTGATGGGGGAGATGACAGACCCCGTCGTCTGACAGCTGTAGAGAAGGGCAAGGGAAAGAAGGTTCTAGCTAAGAAGAGGAAGGCTAGTGACCGAGAGGCAGAGGTCGCTAGAGCAGTAGCAGCAGCAGCAGAGGCCATAGAGGCGGGTGGTTGTTTGGGCTCACTTCAGATTAGATCCGAGTTCACGACCGCCCAGAGACGAGCAGTGGTTCAGGTTGAGCAGTAGCACGGATCTCCACTTGGCACCATCATGCTTGGAGGTCGTCAGGTCCGAATAGACATCAGAGAGCCAGCTCAGGAGGAGCCAGAGGCACAGGAGGAGACAGAGGCCCAGCCAGAGGAGCAGCCCCTCCGTAGGTTGACTTGCACTCGTACCCAGGCTGCCTCTAGGTTTGGTACGCAACGTCAGTCTTCTACACCTACTCGCTCTACACCAGCTCTAGCACCAGCACCAGCTCAGATTCATAAGGACTACACCAAGGCACCTACTCGTGAGATCTAGGAGCTGAGGTATGCACTGTTGATATTTGGTAACGCAATAAGAAAATGATCCGCAAGCGCACGGATATCGGTGAGCATTTCACCCGGGAGGTTATCCAGAGTTATCATATTTATATTTTTACCACTGGGAGAAAGGGTGCATCTGACTAACCAAATCTATTGCTATTACCCCTTTAGGCTACAAAGAATGTTTCTCGATGTGAGCGATGTATAGAGAAGATTGCAACCGTAGTCTCGTTCTAACCTTGGTAAGGATGATCTACTGTTCTATTGGGGAAGCTTACGGAATCTAGACACCACAAAGGATGTTCGACCCGCACCTATAAACCTACCCGTCCTGCTAACGAGATGTGGGATACAAAGGTAACTCGAAATGTCACGTTCCTCGCTACTACCATGGTCCAGCCAGTCAGGGGATATCTATGAGTACCCTAGCCTAAACACCACGTTTACGCTAGCAATGATTACTCTAAACTCAACCGAAAGAGATTAAAGTAAACTCATAAACCAAAGAACAATAAGAACAAGAACTTACTAGAATTTAAAAGTCCAAATACTGAAGAATCCTAGGAGCAAGCCTCGGGTTAGAAGACTTGATCCCGCAGGTACAACCTCGGAGTAGACACCGATAGGCCGGGCTTCCTCCGATCTACACCTCTACTCTATCTCTCTCAATCTAGTAGAAACTAGAAGATCTAATTCTACTCACATTGGATGCTAAGCCTAAAATAAATTTTATTTAGAGGAGAGGTATTCCTTCGAGGGCACCTCTCAACTCTATGATGAACTTGTTCTCCTCCAGGGGGCAGGGGCCTTGCTTATATAGTCCTCCTCCTCTGTGCATTTTTGGTTCAGCAGGCGATGTGGTACTAAACTTTCCACCATATCTCATTAAAATGCACATAGGCCTTAATGGACCAAAATCTAATTTGGGCCCAATTAATCCCGCAGCTCTTTTATGTTGAGTCCTCCTTTTATTAATATCTCTTGATTCTGAACTCCAAATATAGCAAATAATATATGCATTTCGATCAGCTCGACGAGAACTTTGTAATGGTGTACTCCATTCTGCGATTGGTGCTTGTACCAGGGCGGGCGTCCAAGGGGGGAGGGCGAGCGCCCTGCCCCCGGGCCCGTTCGGCCTCCCGTTCGTTCCCGTGGCTTCTGGAATCTTCTAGATGATAGAAAATTACGCGACACGTTAATATCTATATGTAAACCCGACGTGTGGGCCTTTCTTCCGTATTTCCTGATAACCCCCTACAGAAATAGACAAACACCAAAACTCGTGGAATTCTGTCAGATAAAACCCTAAGTCTGGGTGTTGGTTGTATTTGGATCCTTTTATTTATTTATTTATTTGATGATTATATTTGGTACTTAAGGACCGTCAACATGCACCGTTTCCCACTTGGTTTCCTACTACCAGAGACCAGAGGGCACATGCTAGGTTTTAAACTATGGTTCAGGAGGACATGTATATAGCGTATGTCCACAGTTAGGCTCAGTTCAGAGTGCTGCGAGTTCTAGATCTTGAGGTGCTAGGAAATGTCGTTGGTTAGGACATCAAGCCTTACTTGAGCTATCTACCAGGGCTTGCAGGGCTTCTTGCATTGCTAGGCACCTACGTGGAGGAGTGGGTCGGAGAGTTCTATGCTTCAGTGTGGGTTGCACCAGATCATAGTTACATACACTACGCCCTGGCAGGAACTGACTATAGGGTCACATATTAGCGTGCCAGAGAGACTTGGAGTTTCACTACTTATGACACCAAGATTCATGAGTTGTGCTATGTCGGTTACGAGCCCCCACATTATCCTCACGGTGGTGAGCTTCCTACAGTGTAATTTTATCTCGCCGTGCTTTCGTCAGCCTTTCTCTGAGGGCTCGAGCCACTCTGTTGGAGGTCTTACTCGTCCAACTCGTATCTTGGACTTTGTGATAAGGAAGACCCTTCTCCTGAGGCCTGGATATCAGGATGGATTTACTAGGATTTAGTAGTGGTTGATTGCTCACCTAGTGGCTCAGAGAGAGTTTGATGTATGGGACTTGATTGTGTCAGAGACTGAGGATACTATAGCTGAGGGATTCAGGGGTCGTCGTCGGCTGTCGTATGCTCATTGGTTGACACATCTCATTCTTCGTGCTCAGGCAGATCCTCTTCCACCTCACCCTCAGAGGGAGTTGACTGACACAGTGACTGTGTTCCCCCACTACGACCCCAGGCAGATGATGAGGACACACATGGACCTGCGAGCTCCAGCACCCCCATAGGAACCACGTGGCAGAGCTCCACCAGCTTCTCCTAGGGCTACACGCAATTCAAGAGCTATCCTAGAGACAGAGGAGGAGCAGGACATTGCTATAGGATCAGTGGCTGATGTAGAGGCCGAGGAGTAGTTTGACTTTGCCACTAACAGTTCAGATGATGACTACCAGCTTCCTATTCCAGATCTTCCTCTGAGACAGCATGACCACGAGGCTGGAGGCTCTTCTTCTGTTACTGACCCAGCACTACTTGCTATTCTTAAGGGCATGAGAGCCGACCAGCAGAGGGTAGCTGAGGAGCAAGCATGACGTGATAGGGAGCAAGTTGCTGTCAATGCAGCCATGCAGGCCAGGCAGGATGAGCAACAGAGACAACTACTCTCTCTCCAGGAGCAGCAGCTAGCTTTCCAGGCCTAACAGACCGCTTTGATGGCAGCGCTCATGGCAGTGACAGGGATCACTGTTCCACAAGTGCAACTTCCAGACACATCCCTCATCAGACCACTGACTCCAGCAGTATAGCCCACTGGGCTTCAGAGCCAGTCACAACCACCTCTTCAGCTTTCTGCTCACATCCAGCCGTTCACCACTCCTCAACACCAGGTGTCTCAGGGTGCTTCTCTTCTAGCTTTGAGCAGATGCTCTAGTTTACACCTCTACACTCGGGTTTCACGCCATAGTCCACCTCAGCTTCTTAGTTGGTTCTAGATTATTCAACGGGGCAGGATTTGTCTTTTTCGTATAGTGCTCTGACTAGCATGCCTACTCCACCTCCACAACAGGCTCCTGCCACTTTTACCTTTCCAGTCACCATTACAGAGCGTCTATCGTCATCTGTGGCTTCATCTTAGCAGCTAGTTCCCTCTTCTATAGTGCTAGAGTCCTCAGCGATAGCCACCTAATCCGTGCCAGCCACTTCGGTAGGGATTGAGACTCAGGTAGCAACACAGATAGCTACAGAGCACACTAAGCCGACCCAGACTGCTTCACCAGCTCGGGCACCTTCTAAGGGTCAGACAGCTTCGTTAGAGTCCACCGGCGATGGCACAATTGATGATACAACTCAATTTGAGGCAGTGCCACGTGACTCCTCTGCTCCATCTCCACCTGTAGATTCTTAGATTTTTGGTGTTTGATGCCAAAGGGGGAGAGGGAGAATATGTTAGTCTTAGGGGGAGCTAGTGAGTGGGTTTTGATTCTTTTGTGTGCTACACTTCATGCATCATGTTTACTTCATGCATTTGTGTGATACTTTGTTTTGTGAATACTTTGCTTTATGGTTGTGAGTCATGACTAGTGCTTTATGATGATATATCTAAGTCATGTGTTCTTGGCTCATATTGTTTAGCTTCCGCGTCTTTACTCCGATATCTTATGAGCCATATGTTGTTGTATCCTGTTGTACACATCGCACATAATTGGATGCAGGATATTAGGCTTGGTTGATATAAGCATGACTAATTCCTTTTTGATCTTTGAAAACCTCACTTCAAACATACTCGAGGTTATTATAATCAATCACCAAAAAGGGGGAGATTGAAAGCATCTAGGCCCCTAATGAGTTTCGGTGATTAATGACAATGTTGATTACTATGACTAATGTGTGTTTTGCAAAGGCAAAGTCATTTGTGTAAGGTTATGCTAATGTTGATCGATGGACTAGGCCGTTCATGCCGACTTAATGGTGGAAATCATTTTGGTTTTGAAAGGATGGTTGGACATCGTCAAGACTAGACTAGGTCTAGGTGCCATATGGTGAAGAAGGGCACTTAGAGTAGTTTAGGACTTTGTTTTTCCTTTGACCGTACTATTAAGGGGGGCATTGAGTGGGTAGCTTGACCTAGGCAAGGCTTTAGGTTTAGGTGTGGTGCACACTTGGTAAACCTAGCACTAGGCAGCTCTGAGAAAGTCCTTAGATTGAGAGAAACCAAACTTCATTTTGGAAAGTTCGAGTTTCGACGAAGTTTGGGTGCTGAAACAGCACCGGGCGCGCAGTGCTAACTTGGGTCAGCGCGCCTGGATGTCTAGGATTAGGCACCGGATGCATGCACCAGACTCGCCGGGTGCGTCCGGTCCCATACCCAGGGAGGTCTGCAGAGTGACCTCGCACCAGACGATGGCACCGGACTCTCTATGGAGCGTCTGGTCCCATACCTAGAGAGGTATGAAAGTTTGCCCTCTCATCGGACGCTATCTGGGTGAGTCACCAGACCCACTATGGGCACGTCCGATGTGTTAGGTGAAAGTACAGTTAGTCGTTAATGGGGCACCGGACGCTCTGCGGAGCGCGTCCGGTGCAACATTGAGCGCATCCGGTGCTCCCGTTTTCTGAGGAATTCGGGTGGCCGGCCCTTGGACTTGATGGGGAGTATTTATACTCCTCCATCTCATCCATGGGAGGTCTCTTGCCCATTTGATCAGCTAAGAAACACCTTGTGGTGCAAGAGAGAAGCAAGAGCCTAGAGAGGATTGAGAATTCAGTGATTTCTTGAGTGAATCCTTCTCTAGTGAGTTCCAAGAGTTCAAGTGTGCATCCACCACTCTCTAGAGCCTTATTTGGGTCAAGTGAGAGTTCTTTGCTTGTTACTCTTGGTGATCGCCATCACCTAGACAGTTCGGTGGTGATTAGAGGCACGAAGACCGCCCGGAGTTCTTGTGGGTGGCTCGTGTCAAGCTTGTGAGCGGTTTTGGGCGATTCACCGCGACGGACTGTCGAAGAATTAGCCCATAGAGAACACTTGGTCCTTGCGCAGACCAAGGGGAGCAAGGCCCTTGCGTGGGTGCTCCAACGAGGACTAGTGGACAGTGGCGACTCTCTGATACCTCGGCAAAACATCGCCGTGTTCTACTTGCTCTCATCTTTTACATTCTAGCATTTACTTTGAGCATTTTACATTCCTAGAATTGCCATGCTAGAATATGATTGGAACTAGGTTGCAAAACTTTTATCCGGTAGCTCTCTAGAACACACTTAGGCACAAGGGGTTGAATTGGAGCTTATGGGTTGCTTAAATTTTTAGAGAAGCCCAATTCACCCCCCCTCTTGGGCATCTTGATCCTTTCAGTCGTTGAAGATCAACAGGTCACATTCAAAGAGTGACACATGGTAGTAATCTAACGCGCAATGTAGACGAGCGTTGGATGCCAGGCCACGTCTGACGGGCATGCGTTTGACCGTCTGTCGCCCTCGGTTTTGCTCCTGACGGCTAGCCCATGAGTGAAACATTATAAATAGAAGGTGGCTGGGTTTGGGGAGCTCTCTCTAGCCAATCTGAATGTTTGAGGCATGGTTTGAGCTAGAGAACATCCTCTTCACTATTCTCCTTGCTTGATTGTTCATCCTAGTGAGATTGAGTAAGATTCAAGTGCATTGCACTGAGAGTTGCATCTAGTGGCACTTGATCCTTGAGTTGGCAATGCATTTCTTGTTATTCTTGGTTTTCCGACACCCTAGATGGCTTGGAGCAGTGGTGGTGTTGAGCTCGTGAATGAAGATAGTCTCGAGCCTCACCAAGTGATTTATGAGGGGTTCTTGAACCTTCCCCGTGGGAGATCACAATTGGCTACTCAAGTGGATTGCTCGTGGCTTGGAGGATCCCTATCTTGTGAGTAGATGTGCAGCACCCACTGAGGGTTTGTCTTTGGATTTCCAATTAGCTCGTCATCCATCTAGTGGGTGTATCACCATGAGGACTAGCTTGTTAGGAAGTAAGTGAACCTCGGTAAAAAATCTTGTGTCATCACTTGTCGAAGACTTCATTTTGTGTATGCAATTGTGATTGACTCTTGGTCACATCTCTACTTATCAATGTCGGTATAAGAATCTTCACTCACTCCTCTACTTACTTGCTTATCTTTCTTAGTTCTGTAGCTTGGTTTCTCGATTAAATAGTAGAGCTAGGTGTTGTCATGTCTTGTTAGTTTGGTTTAGTGTTTACCCTTGTACTAGACTTGTGTAGGTGGCTTGCATAGCTTAGTTGTACTAGTGCTAGAATCACTTCATTATTTATTTTACTAACACACTTGTTTAGGTTGATCTTGAAGAATTTTAAATAGGATATTCACCTCCCCCCTCTAGCCATTTGGACATTACACCTAGCTAGCAGGTTTTGAGGATTTCACTCATCCTGAGTGTGTGCTGCCTCAACCACTCACTCTATGGTTTAAAATAGACGTCCACATGCTTGGTATAGTTGGTTTGCTACACTTCTACTTCATTTAGGTTTTGTTGAGGCCACGTAATATAGCTCTTTTTCATCTACCACACCGAAGTAACAACAATGTCTATCTCCTCCTCTACATTGACATTCCTACAACACACCACTCAAGCCCTATAGATAGAGTTCTCTATGAAGGACCTTGGTGAAATTCACCATTTTTTCTCTTGGTGTCTGCTTCTTTCCTGTCTAGGATCTAAGGGACTTTCACGGTCTTGCTACTACTCTTTAGTATTTAACCTTCACTCGATGTGTCTTCAGATGCATGACTTGCAAGAACTTCACCTCGCTTCATAATCTTAGTGAGACTTTGAAAGCCCTAGTTTGGTTTTGGATAATTGATGAAACCCTAGTACTAACCTCTATACTAAGTGTGTGTAGACTTAATGAGGTTGGTACATGTCAAGTGATGGAGCAAGTGATGATCATGGTGATGATGGTGATGACCACAAGATGATCAAGTGCTCAACTTGGAAAAGAAGAAAGAGAAAAACAAAACCCAATGGAGATCAAGGCAAAGGTATTGCTTAGGGTTTTGGTTTTGGTGATCAAGACACCATAGAGGGTGTGATCACATTTAGGATAGATAGTCGTACTATAATGAGGGGAATTCTTTGGCTAAGTGGTTATCAAGTGCCACTAGGTGTCATTGTTCATGTGCATGCATTTAGAACCTAGTGAGCTAACTTAACTCCTTCAAAGAAAATGTTTGTGAAAATGCTAACACAAGTGCTTGTTGATACACACATGGTGGTGTTGGCACACTTTGAGAAGGAGGTGGAGGTTGAAGGGTAGAGAGGGGTTTGGGTTCCTCTATTCCTCCCGCCGAGCTTGCGAGGCGGGATTTGGCGCTTTTGAGAAAATGAAATGCATATTTTCTATTACGTCGGTGGGAAGTTTGGAGAAGTCATGACACTCACCGGACGCTGGCCACGGTGGCACCGGACGATGAGCCTGCGCGTCCGGTGTGCTGTTAGTGCTTGGCTCTGTTAGGGTTAAGCACCGGACGCCAGGCAACGGACGCAGATTAAACCCTATTGGTGCATCCGGTGCTGCCTGAGTTCTGTGGGTGCCTCTGACTAAGAGCACCGTACGCTCGGGGTGCGTCCGGTGGTGCGAGTCTGGTGGTCCCGCGTTTTGCAAACCTCTCAAAGTAAGGGACCAGACACTCAGGAGCGCGTCCGGTGGTGTGGGTCCGGTGACCCCGCATGTTTGCAGACCTCTCTACGTATGTGACGGTGTACACCAGACGCGTCCGGTGCTAACTTAAGCGCGTTCAGTGGTTCGTTTTGATCGTTAGAGATCAACACGCCTGGTTCAAACCTGCAGCGAGTCCGGTGACCCCGTGTTTTGCCTAGTAAAAGAGCCAACGGCTCTATTTGTTTGAGGGGCTTATAAATATGTGTTGGCCGGCTTGGGACTCAGTCTCTTGGCATTCTAACATACTTGACATCCTTGTGAGCCTAAGCAAACACCACCCACTCATCTCCTTCAGAGATTAAACATCTTTGTGAGATTGGGAGTGATTCCAAGTGCATTTGCTTGAGTGATTGCATCTAGTGGCACTTGGGGATCGATTTGGCTATGGTTTTCTTGTTACCCTTGGTGGTTGCCGCCACCTAGACGGCTTGGAGCAGTGAAGGAGCATTGGCACGAGTTGGTGATTGTTTGTGGCCATCTCCCGGTGATTGTGAGGGGTCTTGTATCTTCCCCGGCGGAGAGCCGAAAGGTAACTCTAGTGGATTGCTCGTGTCATTGAGTTACCTCACTTGTGGGTCGGTTCTTGCGGTGGCCTAGTGAGGACGAGGTTCGTGCTACACCTCTTAGCCGCCGAACCACCAAATGTTGGTCGACACAATGGGGACGTAGCATGCCGGCAAACACGTGAACCTCGGGAGAAAAATTGGTGTCTCAATTGTGTTTGATTGAAATTCTCCTAGTGATTGATTGTTCATATATTTGTGATTGGTTCATCCCCAACACGGCGGTATAAATATCTCATCCTCTTCATTTACTTACCGCAAAGTAGTGTAATTAGTTTAGTTGCTTACTTTGTCTTGTGTAGCATAGTTCTCTAGTGTAGATTGTAGTGACATAGCTCTTGTGTGCCTAGTGTTCATATCAACTAGAATTGTTAGATAGGTGGCTTACAAACACCCCATTAGAGCTAGAGAAAAAAGCTTCGCTTTGTTATTTACTAAGCTCTTGCTCTAATGAGTTTGTAGAATTTTTAAATAGGCTATTCAGCCCCCCTCTAGCCATATTAGGACCTTTCAGACTTGTGTCAATGCTGACATCTTCACTAAGGGGGTTGCCTTCTATGATGTTCAAAGTTCAAATTTAGTTTCAATTTTCAGGGTGATCATGAACAAAGTGGAGGACATGTGTTAGACATGTTGTTAGTAGAATGTTTGGTTTATTTGATGTATTGAGACTAGACCATTGTACCTAAAAGCATCTCCACTAGATTGAAAAAACTCAATCCCCTTTCCCTATAACTAGTGATAAAAGGGATTTGGTAGAAAAACTAGCTCCAACAAATCCCCTTTTTGAATCCCCTTTCCCTATATTTTTCTCAATGCCTCAAAACCTCCTCTCAATCCTTAAAGAAAGAAGAAGAAACTCATATTTTTCCCAATACCCTTTCTTCCATCATTCATGAGTACCATTGGATTCCCAACATTCACGCCCAGCATGCGTCCATTAGTAGGGGATGGATGGCATGGGGCACTGCACAGACATGGGTAGCCGCAACCGCATTGAGATGTTAGCTACATGGCCACAGGAAAGCACCATCACGCTGAGGTGCCGCATGAGGCCACGTTGTCGCTTGCGCTAGGGGAAAAGGAGAGAGAAGAACCAGCAAGCCTTGCCACATTATCGTCTCACCACAGAGAAGACAGAGAAACACTTGTCGAGTGCGGCAAGTGACGACACTCCATGCCACTAGAGCGAGGATGGAAGAGAGCGAAAGAGAATGGAGAAGAAAGGAAACCCGATTGTCAGGGGCACTTGTAAATCGTACCTCAAAAACCAAACCAAGATGAACCAAACTGAAAAGTCAGTTTTCTTCTGTGTCTATGTATAAGAAGATCGGTGTTCCACTGCAGCTTCGGTTTTGAGTCCTAGTTTAGTTTTGTGGCAAGTGAAATTTCCATCTTTGACTAAGTTAATGTAAAAAATATAGCTACATTTTTAATACAAAATATATACATTTACTGGTGATTTAGGCCCTGTTTGGTTGAGCTGTGGATTTTGAAATAGCTAATGTGAGTTGTGGCTTATGGAAAAGCTACTGTGAGCTAAGAGCCGTGGGAAAAGCTGAAAGCCATTTGGTTAGAGTAGCTGTGAAACTGTAGGATGTGTAGAAATGTCTGTAATGCTCCCTAAAGGCTTAAGGGACTATTTATCAGAAGCTGGATGTGTAGAAATGCCCCTAGGGCCTATTCCCAGCTGGATGTATAAAAGCTGGATGTATAAGAACATTACAGACATTTCTATACATCCTACAGTTTCATGTGTAAAAAAGCTGGATGTATAAGAACATTACAGACTATTTCTACACATCCTTGCGTTTCTTTTTCCCTTTTTTGCTTCAAATCAGCCAGCTTGACATCATCGTTAGGTGGAGGTTTTGGCACCTCGGCCACGTCTCATCACTCTCATCAGAAGCTATATCACCAGGACAAGCTGCAATGGCCCCAGTCACATGTACCTTGCTGAAAATTAGATCAAGATCATCACAGTACCAGTCCAACCAGTGCTAGTCCAAAGCCCCTAGGGCCTATTCCCAGCTTCTCTCCCCTTTACATACATCAATCAAATGCTTCAAAAAGAAATCACCCCAATCTGCCTTGTCACCTATTCTTAAATCAAACAAAATAATTTCTTCAGACATTCCAACGTCACTTCTATCATACATACAACACACTAAACTAAATAAATAACATGTATCGAACAATTTAGCCGAGATTGAGGTACCTACGTTGCAGATCTGGTCAACGGAGAGCGGCGACGGTAGCTGCTACGTCAGTTGGGCGTGGTTCACTTGCGAGCTAGGCAAGGTCGGCGAGGTTGCTTTAGAGAGGGACAGGGCGAGAATGAAACGACCTAGATTTTTCCACGAAGGGGAAAATCCACAGATTCGAATTATAATGTGATAATTCAGAAATTGAGCCATCACATTATCATATATCAGCTGTTATCATAGTCATACATCGCGAAAAACAAGATTACAGCACATTTACTTTACAACTCTTGGTCAGCAAACCTATTACATCGTTTTTCTAGCGAAAACACACGCGAGTCTTTATCAGAGTCGATGTAGCGCGTCAGCGGTGAAGGCTCCTCCTTCACGGGCAATCATCAGAGTCGGCGTAGTTGATCAGCGGGCGTAGCCTTTATCTCCGAACCAAACTTGAGCGCAGGAGCGAGACCACCTAATCCTTCTATTCTCCGTAGTTATCGTCATGGACCACGTTCAAAACCTGCTAAACAATTTTCAGTACGATTTGTACTGGCCACTGGCTCCCACCCTATGCTTTTGCGTAAGCTTTGTGGTAAGTGGAATGCAAAAGGGTAGATCAAGAGGCCTATATATGGCTGTAGTTTTTCCTATGCAAGTTCATCAATGTTTGATAATAATAATTCATCAAGTTTTAATCCATCTCAACCACACGTCCATCCATCCATCCATCCCATCACACACATCTCGCCACACTCTCACTCTCTAGGCGGCAAGTACGACTCCCGCTCGTGCCTTGCCTCAACGGCCAACGCCGGATCCAACACAAACCCAGGGGAAGATAGAAGGGACTCCTCTCACTAGTCAAGTGAAGCGGAACATAGGAAAGGTCCATAGCCGAGAAAACGGCATATGTATCGATCGATCAACCAAACTCTGCAGAGGTTTACACTAACCACAAGATCACCATCATCGACAAACCGGCTCGTCTAGGCTGATACCGGGCTGCCTTCCAACTAAATACGATGCCACCCTACCACTCAGGACTAGGGCCACACCGGAGTACCACCGGTATGCTGAGACTGTGAGGCGTAGTACCGGGCCCCCAAAGGTCACTACGCTGTCTTAGGAGGGTGTGGGTCCTCATGCCCGTACCTCCCTACACTATCCGCTATCAACCTAGTAGTAGTGGCACCGCACTAGCTGGTCGTACATCCGTCCCGCACCATAATAAGGCGAGTGGCGTGTAAGGCTTCCTACGAACCGGTTCACAGAACCTGTCAGTCCTTAGGGTGACCGAATAGGACATCTTCACGAGGGCCCAACCGATGCCCCGCTCGACGGGACATTCGGCTACCCCGTGCTAAACAGCACCTCCCATCCCGGCGCTTCGTCCCACGAAGACACTCCACTCCGGGACCTCTCCCTGTCACATGTACCCGCCACAGGTATCTCTCATGGAGAACGCCCAGGTAGCGTCCCCCGGCAAGACTCGTCCCAAGACTCGTCGTAGATCCTGCTCGGTCGACTCGACCCTCACCACACACCCAAGACACACGCCAAGATCTCCCCAAATCCATTATCCATTTCTTAACCAGTTATCGGCACCACGTGCCTTATCCACTCACATCCAACCCTCCACAATGCATCACATCACAGATATAATGCGTAGTAGAAGTAGTAGCAAGTAGTATGCAAGCGTCTAGCCTAACAGCGGGTGTGCGAGGGTTATAGGTTGCAACAAGGCAATGGCTCACAAGCATTTCTACCATGCAACCTATCTCAATTCATTTGCATAAAGTAAAGCACTAGCGTCTACATTATTGCATGTCTAATAGGATTCTACGAGGTTGGGTGGGACGTGGCACCTGTCGAGTGACATTTCCAAGATCCTCAATTCACTTGTAGTTGTACTCATCCAAGGTCTTTCTCCTATCTGCATGTCCTTCCTTCAACTGGTTCCGATTCGATCAACGCTAACCGATGCAACTACCTCGTAAACGACAAACAAGGCGAAACAATCAAACCACTAGTCCTAGAAAGACTGTGAAAAGAGGCGATAGAACACTGAAGAACAATTACACTGAAAGAGCACCGAAAGGAAAACAACTTAGCCCCCTCGGTGGATGTCCAATCCCTGGGCTAAAAAGAAACGGGAATGGTTGTTCACTAAGTACAAGCCAGAGTCTTAGCCTAGCCGGTACTTCCCGGGTTAACTGAGTCAACCTGTACGGCTTTAATAAATGGCTTAGACTCTAACTCATTCTAAGCAAACACCATGGCTTGCGGTCTTCCGATCCAAGTGTCATAGAGATCGACGAGAACCGAAAAGACTATGAGCACAAGAAGTTTTGGTCTCTCTCAATCCATACGCCATTGTAGTTGGCGAGAGCTAAGAGAGGGTGGAACAAAGAGAGAAGAAAAGGGAAAGTGGTCTACTCCTTCCAATCCACTCGCCATGGCAACGACGGGAATCGCGGGATTGGAAACAGAACATCAAACAAGTAAAAGGGGCTCAATCCACATCTTACTAGATCGACGGGGATTAATAGCAAGGAAGAAGAAGGACGAAATCACACTCTTTCAACCAACTCGCCATGGAACAATCGACAGTTGGAGAAATAAACACGACCCCACGAACTACACCAACTCATATCACTTCGCGACCTAGGTGCTTCTGAATCGGCACAAGGTCATTTCTATAGTTCGAGGCAATGCGGTTGTCACCGCGGGAACTACGAAAATGCCTGAGTCTAGGTGGCATAGGCATACGAGATAGAGACAAATAAGATAAACATGCGAGAGAATGGGGTAAAGCCCGATGGTCATGGCGAGGCGACTCGTGACCATGAGCTCCACCTATCGAGTTGGCTTCCAACTGTTCCACGAAGGTTGTCCCCTAATTCGTATCCCACTAGACTAGGTCATTTAGGTCTCGAGAGTGCGGGTAAGAACCGCATCGTTAACGACATCGAGTCCACGAGGGCCATGTCCGAGGGACGGGAATAGGACCTAACAAGCGTAGCGTGACGGAGTCAACTAAACACGGGGAAATGAGTTACGCTCGGCATCGCGATCACGACGGGACATACCCACGATCGAAATGATCAAACGTACTACGATTTCCCCGACGGGCTCAAAGGCACGGTCCACAGACGACAGTACACGCACACACAAGAACCAACGCACGAAGAACCACAATGCCACGGCCAACACAAAGACAAAATGGAGTAGCACATTTCCATAGCGACCAACAGAGATAGATAAATAGATAGATAAATAGACCGGCACGAAGGCATGGCACAGGCATGGATATAGATAAATCATGTAACAAGTGCATGACGTGGATAGGTGAGCAAATGGTCATGCAGATAGATCATAATGCATACATGAGCAAGATACATGGCATGTATGATATCGAAATGAAGGGCAAGGGTTTTGCCAACGTCGGAGACGATGTCGGCTAGGTTTAAGGTTCGACCTTGTTGTTGGACGAAGATCTGCTGCGGGCTTGCTGCTGCTCTTGGCTGGCTTCTGCTTGACGTCGCAGTCGCAAGGGTGGTGCTTGGTGACGCGGACAGCACGGCGTCGTGGACGAGGAGCTCGCGGTGCAGGGCTTGGCGCTTGGCGAACTCGAGGTGTGACCGCGGCAAGGGCGCGACGCGCGTGGTCGGGGCGAGGTCGGTGGGCGTCGCAGGCTTCAGGTTGGCCGTGGGCGACGTCGCGGGGTGGCGTAGACCGACATCGGGGTCGGGGTCGCGGTCACCACGGGGTTGCGAACGTTGCGTCTCCGCGTCGGGGCAGGGGCTTCGAGGCGCCGAGGCGAGGGCGAGGTCGGGGACGCGGTCACGGATGGGCTCCAGCGCGAGGCCGTGGCCACGGCTCTACCGCTGCTCGGCGAGGGCGCGGGCGAGGAAGAGGACGGCGACGTCGCGGGGTGGCGCGGTCGCGGCGATGGCGTACAGCTCCAGCTCGTCGCGTCGGGGCAGGGGCTTCGAGGCGTGGCCGAGGTGCTCGGGATGGGCGAGCAGGGAGGCCGGGGGTGGTTGACGGCGCCGGTCGCGGAGGAGAAGGGGAACGGCGGCGGCGCTGAGCTGAGGAAGCAGACAGCGGCGGCTCGGCTTTTATACGCGCGCGAGGCTAGGGCATGGAGGGCTGCAGCGGCTCCTGGGCGTCCGTGCTTCGGAAAGGACACGCGGCGCTCATCGGCGTCCGTGCCACGGAGGCAGAGGGCGCGAGGCGAGTGCCGGGGCGCGGTGGCGCGGGTCTTGGGCCAGGAGGCCAGCTGGGCCGCGCGTGGTTGGAAGGGGGATGGCGCCGGTTGGGCCGGGTCGCGGGCCGAGGCTGGTAGCTGGGCCGCGGGGGGGGAGACAGGGGAGCGAGCGGCTGGGCCTCGGGCCGGGGCGAGGCAGGCCAGAAGGAGAGGGGGAAAAGGTTGGCCGGGCCAGCAGTGAAGAATAGGGGAAAAGAGAAAAGTCAGCCCAAGAAGGAAGAGGGATTTCCACATTCGATTTACAGGATTTTGAGATAAGACTTAGAGAAGATTTAGATGAGGTCAAAGAGGAAGGGAGGTTTGAGAAGGGGACTTCGGGGAGAGTTCGGAAAGAATTCAAAGGAGTTTGAGACGTACTCCAACGAAAAGGTTGAGAAGGGATTCGCTTCGCCTTTGAGATAGGCTCAACGAAAATTCGGGAAGACTTGCTACAGATTTGTGCACTCCAAAAGAAACTCAAATCCCTAAACAAGACCCCCACTCAAGATGACTCACGAACAAAGGCACTCGCCTACAAGCAATTCTATATGAATGCAACGGTTTGTTAGCAGGTTAGGATCGAGTTTAACCTCGAAACTATATGATTCACACGATTACAGGAAAATTTTTTAAAAAGCTCGTATTTTTAATTTTCGTAAAAATCTGGGATGTTACAGGTGACTCCAGGGGTCGACGAGGAGCTGGGGCAAGGCTGACGAGCTCCTGACGACAGGGATCCACGACGAACCAAAGAGGCCAGGGTGGGGCGCAGAGGTGATGCGGACAACACGGAGGAACAGGGCGGTGTCCAAGATGACTAGAGTGGTGCCGGTGAGGAGCGGGTAGCAACAGAGGGGACCGTGGCTTGAGGCACGACCGACAAGATGTGCCGCCCAAAAACCCTAGCTCCACCTCAGTGTCACCATTCACAAACGGACCGGTCGAGGTCGAGCAGAAGTGAAGAGAAGGTAAATAGAACGAACAATTTTCTTCATAACCACTGGCAATGTAGGTAATTTCATTGAAAGTAACACCCCACAGCTGGTGAAAGCAGCCCCTCCCCTGCTATGGAAAATGAACTACGCAAAAGCTAGCTTTTGGAGAATCCGGTGCTCCAAATAGAGACCTTTGGTTGGCTTTTGAGCTTTTGGGGCCAAAAGCTAAAGCTGGAAGCTAAACCAAACAGAGCCATAATCCAACTATTGACATTTACTGGGGATTTAATCAAACTAATGACATTTAAATGCTGGTGTATTGTTGTCAAAAAAATGCTGGTGTATTTTTCTATCAACTTGGTTGGAATTATAGAAGTTTTGGAGAACTAAAGCTTCCCCCATCTAAGGGAGTACTAGCCTTGGCTGTCACAACTCACAAGAAGCCATGCTGCCAAATGAGCCTGAATTAACGCAAGCCGATATGCCAGACGGACAAGATTATTTATACTATTAGTATGCAACTATGAGCTACAAGTAATTACACACACCACTTCACCATCTACCAGAACCCACACGCAGACGCAAAGCACATACATTCTAGAAAACAAACCGCCTAAACCAAAGAATCGGTCAGTGCTCATGAAGGCAGGAAGGGTATATAGCCGCATAACTAAGCATGCATTCATCCTCACATAATGATGCTGCAAGAATCCGGCATCCACCAACAGTAACCACATTAGGATCCATTTCTATGTTATACAACCTTTTTTACACACCCAAATTTTGGCAGATCATGTCGATGATAGTGCGGCCAACCCAATATGGCCATCTTCTTCGGCACTTGATCCATGGTGACCAGTAGAGCTCCTATTTCGTGCTGCAAATCAAGAAAGCAATGTGCATGTTAATGTCAGGATATTGTAAAATTCCAAATCAGCTCTGATTACCCGACAGCATAAGATCCATTTCAAGTAACCGAACTACATGGAACAATAAACAAAGCAATTCACAAAATTATCAGAGTGCAAACGAAAGCTCCTAGTCATCATACTACGGCCACCCCATGTTATACGTCCTAGAATGACTATAAAGTAACCTTAAAGCTTTAACAACATTATGCAAAGGTAAAATACAACATAAAACATGTATCTCATGTAGTCTCAATGGCCAAACTAACAGCTAGAAGGGAACTGATTTTAGTTTGACAAAAATAACATCTTTTATGGTAAGCAACAGATAAAAGTCTATAGAGATTACGGAAAATAAATCTACTGCATAGAATAATGCAACCGTGTGCATTTAGCTTTTTTTATTCTCATGTTCCTGAGGGTGCAATACACAATAATGAAACTAAAAGGAAAAAAACTGAGGTAGTTTGCTCACTTGTAACATTGGTAATCACATTAGTTGTCTTCTGAGCAACAAGGGCTCTTAGTTTGTTCCCTGTAGCCAGCAGAAGTAAGCTTCGCATATGTTGCTTTTGCTCTTTTGGACTAGCAGTTTTACTCAAAGAGTCATCAAATGCTAGTAAATCTTCCTGCTTTATGTGCGGGAGGGAAAGAAGAACCTACAAACAAAGCACTTCCAATTTAGTCCCAGTGCATATAGCTAGCCCAGTAAAAGAATTATTTCCAGGACTCGCATCCTACTACCAAAAATTTGTAATCCTTGTCAACTACCCATTGACTCATTGGTAACGATATTTCACTTAACGAAGCAAGAAAGTATGTCTAGGCATTTGTTCACTTCACTACAATTAAGTCCCTTCAAATTTCACTCATTATCAACATGTACAAATTTGTAATTTCATTGTTTCTTAGTAATGAAATTCGGGCATCCCGTTGTGGAGAAAATAAACATGTACAAGTCCTTAGCCGAAAACAATATCAGCCTGCCACAGCAAGGCCTACTAAAATAAGTGAGTAGCACAGTATGGCCTTTTTATATGTAAAAAATTATACTAGTAAAATTATTTCTAAAATAACTCAAAGAAACTAGCAACATATAATGGTGTCAATCATTATGACGGTGAAATAACAGAATTTCAATGACAGATTATAAAACTGTCCAAATTTATCAAAATATTGGTGCAGACAAAATGTGGATCACGCACAAGCCTATGTGGCTATGAACCATATATAGACAAGTCAAACTTGCTCATATTTGCAAATTGGGATTTGGAGCAATAAACCCCAGCTAGCAGCCTAGAGTCTGACACATCACATCACGGACCAAAGTTAAACATTAGTATCTAAGTTCCCAAGAAAATATTAGGCATTTAGCCACTCATTTTGTAACATGGTAACATGTAAATAAAAAGGAATACTCCTATGTTACCACTTAGTCAATAATATGGAAATCTAAATTTAAATGATATGGAAATCTAACACAGTATGTAACATTGAAAATTTAAATGTTATATGAAGAAAAACTGTACAGAAAAATAACAAGTCTATAAAAAAGTTAGCATGATACACATTATTCAATGTATCCATGTCCATAGAAAATACTGCACTAAAATGTGACGTAGCTATTTCTAATTTTAATCTGCAAGGAATTAATTATACGCTCAAAATTGACATGTAACCCATTTTTCTGAATAGCATGAAAAACTTTCAGTGCCTAAAAAACATATAGCAAGACTAATGGCGGATTAGAGCAATCATTTTTTTATACCAGCTCAATTCTGTATCCTACAAAAATTACCTGCCTAGGTGCAGGATCTCTATCGGACAGATAGACATATATCTCCCGACAAAGTCCAACAAGTTCAGCACTCATGACTGAATTTGATTCAACAGATAAACCATGTATTATAGAGGAAAATAAATCCTTTGCAACAAACTGCCTCAACTCAGCCTGGTTTGAAGCAATGGCTAGGTGGATCAAAGCACCACAAAAGGGGATAACTTTAGTCACAGCTTCACTATCTGTCCAAGTGAACACTTCAACTGATATCCTCAATGCAGGAAGAGCTGTGCCAATATGAAGCATAAGAAATCTGCAAAGGAAAAAAAAACAGTCTCTTTGTTATTTGATGAGTTCCTCCATCTTTTAATATCTTTTTTGCCCAATGCTTTAGACTTAATGTGATCAAACTTCGAAAAATGTAATAAACACTATAGCTGAGACCATCAAAATTGGACGTACAAAAACAATAGCACTAGATTTGTCCTCAAAAGTCTTGCAATATAATAATATCATACTACCTCTGTCTGTTGTGGTATGTTTCATGTTTTAATCTTGAAGAATGTATTAAAATATTTGCTGTTTTATGATTCCATGGACTAAGGCCACAATTTGCATATTTCTTCCCAGCACTTTATTTTACTAGTTACATCTATGATATGCAGATACAGCAAAGGAAGCAAGATAAAATAGTGGTTCAGACTAATAAATTTATATCAGATATTAATTCTTGTGAAAGGAGCTATAAAACATCAACCAAGTTAGAACAGAAATTTTTGAAATACAAGGTTCTCCTAAGAATGGTCAAAGCTCAGAGAATGTGAAAGGTCAATAACATCCAGCTAAAAGGAATAGAAATGTATTAGCAAAATCATGCAAGGTGCTCGAAATATTTGCATTACCCAGTTAGAGAACTTGAAGCAAAGGACTCCAGATTCTTCAGAACAGAATCCATCCGGTTAGAAGGTCCAAGTTGTTCCAAGGATGGAAGTCCATTATTTAAGCCTGGTGATGATAAAGCCCAAAGCACAGAACATACTTCACGAGTCAAGTCACGTAGCAACTTTTCTTCCATTACCTCTACCTTCAGTTCTGACCCAGGAAGATTACCAATGCTGTCAGGAACCTTAGCCCGACCCTCATGAAGAAGACTGGACCATGAATAATTAAGAGCTTGCTGACAGTGGACAAATAATGGCTGCAAAAGGTTCACTAGCCATACATGCCATAGATCGGCAGGGCAATATTTAACAAATGGAATAATGACAAGGTGGATAAGTTGGCGCAGATGCCGAAACTCCATAACTTGCATATTCTCCATAAGAGCAAGGGTGACAGAAGAACCCTCTATGCATCGAAAGAATGGTTCCCCAAGAGTAGCTGCTAATCCTAAAACATTGTACCTGCAGCATGACATTTTGCACGTATCAAAAAAGATTAGAACAAAGAGCAGAAATCGTCTCTTAATATTTATGAGCTGTGATATATATTTTTTTTATGGTCCAACGAAGTGAATTTTTTTCAAATCATCTATTGACCCTAGTCACCATGGCACCAACCAGCCGACTAATCTCGACTCATTGTGACTAATCGCGACTAATCATAGTGCATAACTGATTGCAATGGCACTGATAATCATGACTAATTGTGATTAATCAGACGACTTGACAACCCTGTTGAAGTGTCAATCAAGTGTTCATTTATTATTAAATATGCAGGGAGCAAAGTTTAAGAAGGCGCTAGGCGGTTTCTAGGCGCTGACCCATAGCCTAGAGCCTAGGCGTTTCAAGGTGTTTTCTTAGGCGGTAGCTAATACATGTATGTATACTCAAATATACATAAAAGAAAAGAAAAAAAATTGAAAATCTGTGGACAGAATGGGGGGAAAGAAGAAAAGGCCCATTTAATGGCCCAACTCCCTCCACAGCCCCCACCGAAGCCTTATCTTCTCTCCCCTGCTCTGTTTCATTTTCTTCCTTTTCTCTTCCTCCTGAGTCTCGCAACCGCTCGACACGTTTCTTCCAGCCGCGAGCTGCTCGCATCTTCCTTCCTCCCGCCGCCAGATCCACCACCGTCAGCCCCCTCCCTGTCGTCTCCTCCTCCTCGTCCTCCTCTGCCGCCCGATTCCCTGCCTCCTCCTCCGCCGCCGGCGCTCTTTGCTGCGCCTCGTCCTCCGCTGCTGTCTCTCTCTGCTGCGCCTCATCCCCAGGTCACTGGATCTGCACATGGGGACACCGGGGCGCCGCAGTACCCCCTCCACCTCCCCCACCAGCACCGCCGACGAGCTGGCGCCGCCTAGGGGTCCGTCTACCCCCCTAGGCGAGGCAGACACCCTCTGACTTGCGACTAATCGGGCCTGGGCGGAGCCTAGGCGCCGCCTTTTTGAACCATGGCAGGGAGTATAAGAATATCCCAAGTTGACCAAGGGTCCAGACACTTATACATGGCATAAATAGCTTAGAAAAAGGTATGTTTGGTTGGAGCAACAAACAACCTCACCAAAACTTGGTCATGACCAAAACCAGGGCAAAAGGTTGTTTGAATTATAGACACATCATGCACCAATTATTTGGTAAAACTGGTACTACAGAATTTGGTTTTACAAAAAATCTGCTTCCAATGTGTTTCAGTAGCTTCTTAATTGTTCAAAAATCAGTTATACTAATATTATTTACGCTTTTGTGGACAACAACCCAGGCCCGGATGGGTTCACAGGGTTATTCTACCCAATTATCAAGGAAGATACCATGTGTTTAACATAGTTTCTTCAAGTTGCTCACCAAAGTGCTTGCTAGGAGGTTGGAACAAATGCTGGATCAGAATGTAAAACCAAACAAATTGCATTCATCATGGGTCGACTGTTGCATGATAATTTCTGTTCGGTTCAGCTTGCAGCCAAATTATTACACAAACAGCACTACAGAAGGCCACAAGTGCTCTCTTGTGGATTGACATTGCCGAAGCCTTTGACACTGTTGGTGGGCCGTTCCTCCTGGACATCCTAACGCATTTAGGATTCCCAATAAGATGGTGTGATTGGTTAAAAGCCTCTTATACTCTTACTATAAACGGCTAGCAAGAAAAGTGCTGCTCATTTGTCTGCCGGGCAGACACATTTGTCACAGCCATGGTTTGTTAACCAGTTTGGGGAGGCAAATCAAGAATTGGGCCGACAAAAAAAAAACATTGTTTTTTTTCAGGCCAGACCTGAATCCAGCCTGCCCCAGTGTATGATCAGATCTACTTCCACTTAACCTGTTCGTTCTTGAAATATGTAGGCATGTTCTTGAAAAAAATATTACTTCAGTTTTGGCATAACCAAAGATAGTATGGTGTGCGCATAGACCTTTCGTTGTGATACTCAACCAAAACTGTGCAGTAGGAATAGATAGATGGGAGTGAACTAGAAAAAGAATTCAACAACTTTGACCAAGGTTTTTGCCCAGAAACTAGTAGCTACAAAAGTCTAGATCATTATCAACCATGCATGCTCAGTAGCAGTGCCCACAGTTTTGGATCAAATCGTTTGAAAGTAGGTGAAACTGCCATTGCTTATTTTCTATTCACCATGCACTATCCTTCAGAAATTTCATCTAGATGGTTTGGTGAAAATGTATTGTTCGGCCTTATTAACATGGCAATGCATTAGTTGGGGCACTAACAATATTTCGCAGTACTACTGAGGCTACCAACCAGTAACAATAAAATCCCACTCTAATATTGGTAGACAAACAATAAAACGAAATTTTGCATCCACTGAATCCATTTTCAGCATTAATATTTTCCGGTGCCAATAGGAAGTTGCTAAATTTCTTAGTTCATAAATCATAATACTTACCCGCTGTCTCGGATCCCACGCAACCAGTTTTTTATATTGTTTTCTTTTGATTCTCCATCTCTCTGAACATCCAGCAATCCATCAGCAGGAGCAACCTGACCTTTGGTAAGTTTCCCTGTCTCTCCTAGAAGGCTGGCCTGCTCCGCAACAGTCATGCTTTTTGCTGCTTTGATTTCCCCTGTCTGAGACTGGGCAAATGGCTCAGACCAAAAAGCATGTATGCATCGCAGCAGCTGAAAATGAGATTAAATAGGGAGTTAAAATGCTAGTTATTTATCAGCTTAGTCACTGCACAACTACAGAGAGATTATAGTTAATATCTCAATTGACAATCAAAGCCAAACATACCCTTAAGAGAGGGGGCACAATCCATGCAAGATGTGAAGACATCGGATGCAGATAACCAGGTACTGTTGTGGTGGGTGCTTGTAGAGCTGCTGAAGACTTTTTGGTTCCACTTCTCTTGAGCGCCTTTTCAAAGAATGTAACCGTGTGATAAATTGACCACATGAATTGGCTATCGGCAAACATGTTTGTCAAACCAGAAGGGTCAGACAAGTATGCAGTTTGCCATTCCACTTGAGTCCACATTTTATTAAGAGGTTCAAGTAACCAGGCAAGAACTTCTTGTTGCTGTTGAATCCTATGGAAACAAAAAAAAAATACAACTTGTGACAGAAGCAACACTAAAACTACTTTTAGGCAAAGAGGTTTAGCAGCCAAATACCCAGCAGAGGACGCCATCACAAGAAATGCTTCACATAAATGATTATGTTCACCACGTAGTAAGCGGCCCTCTCCTTGAAGGTAAGCCATGGTATCAGCAATGTTCTGTGTCATTGGAAAAGCATTTGAAACAATCAAAAGAGTGCATAAACAATGGTGAAAGCAACATAAAAGCATGGATGAGTGGAAGCCCTAGAAAAACAGTTGCGTTCTGATTTAATCAGATCCTTTTCTACTCAAGAATGCAAGTTTGCCACACCAACCAGTGACCAGATTTATGATCCCAAAGATTTCAATGTAACATGACCTGTACCTATCATTAGTTTACATATATCATAAAATTGTAACGGTCATTTGTAGTTCAAAAGGGCTGGGTAATTGGATTGGATAAGACTAAAACATTTCAGTGTAACATGACCTGCATGTATTTACAATCCTTACAAGGCCACAAAGCAAATGCAAGGGTAGCAAACTCTGGCAAGGTTCCCCAGAGGCCCCGAGGATTAATAACAAGACCCAGCCTAATAGAATATCAAAAAAAATCATCACTTTTAAATTCAAAAGATGAACAGTGGTTTCAGATGAGATGGGCCCAGTACTGATCATTCTAGGCAGCTTTTCCTAGTTTGGGTCCCTATTTTTTTGTTCTTTTTGGGACAAAGCTAGAATCTGAACTCTGTTTAAATATCACCCTTCATGTCAGAAATCATAAAAATTTAAACCTGAGGATGTACATAAAAATCTGAACAATTAAGTCTTTATTTAGGCTTCGTTTGGTTTTGCAATGGCTTTTCAGAGCCATGACATCAAACCTTCATAGAATAAAGGTTTCTCTAGCAGCAAATATATATTCCATTATGCAGCCCAGCACAGAGATGCTACTGATATGAACTTCATAGTGAAGCAAAAACTCAGCTCAATAATAATATCCAATGGAGCCTAAAGCCATCAATGAAAGCACCGTAGAGACTATTAAGTCTCCATCTGAACTTATTTCCCTCTTGAAATAGAAGGATAACAGAGAAATGAATTTACAAGACACAACTGCAGTTAGAAACTTGAATATAGTACTGTAAGTGGTCTCTGCCATGATAATAAAAGGATGTGTCATTAAGCAACTCCATGTCGAATATGAAACAACAAATGGTAAAGTGGCAATCAATTATGAGCTGAGCCTGACCTTCATATGAGGCAGAAGAGCTTTATCAGCAGCTCTCGATATACGAATGAATGATGAGCAGATCTGCAACCTTGCTAGGCGAGAATTGTTTGATGGATCCTGCAGATACAAGCATACATCAAAAGGCAGAAATGAGAACTGTAAACACAAAACTAGAAAAATGACATGATAACCAAAATTAGAATAAAAATAAACAGCATGAAATGATTGCACGTTGAAACATTTGTCCAGTTCAAAGTAGTATCAGTTTTTCATTTCTAGAACTCATAGAATTGAATTATATGATGGCTATCAGTCTGCCTCAATGGCTCACACCCCACAGCATCAGACTACTATGGTAATTACTTAAATAAAATGTAAATGTACCTGAAATGTGATTGGGAGAGATGTCAACAGTTCAAAAAGCTTATTAACAACACTGGCAACTGCATCTGGATAATGTTTCAAGAAAGGGCCCAAAGCATCCAAATAATGACCATGAATAACTGCAAGGTTAGGTTCTGTCCACTTCAAAGAAAGAAGCTGTTGAAGTAAGCCTGGTTGACAAGCAGAAGAAAATTTAGCACCGACCAAACTGTAAGGCCAAATTAAAGCAAGTTAGGTTCAGTGAAACCTTCAAAAATCTTGTGCAGTTGGGATTTCGTCTCCAAATCAGTTTTTCCACAATCAAATGAGCCATCAAAAATAGCACTGACAACTGCTTCAAGCCCCAGTTGAGCCCCTTCCATTGCGTCAAGATCCTGGAACCAAATTTCATTTTGCAGAGGTAGATAAACATCTGAATTAGAAGGTAACCCTTCATTGACCAAATGAAAATGGAAAGAGAAACCATTAATTTAGGTTTATGCGGTAAGAACTCTGTTTCAAAAAGAGATCCTAGGCAGCATCTAGGCAATAGGCAAGCAGCACCGCCTTTCCTAGCACCTAGGCGTTTTCCCATCAAGAGTGGCTTAGGGCTTGATCTCTGTATGAATTTCAGACACATTGGAGATGATGGAAGGTGACTTATGGTCACAGAACTCATGATGGGTGCATGATAATGCTAAATTTTTTTTCTTTTAATGTGCCAAAATTCTGTATTTAACATTGTACTGTACTACTGTAAATCTACTGATTGACAAAGTACAATTGCCAAGAAACTCTTATGCAACGACTAGGCGCTAAGCAGAGCTTGACCACCTGTTTAATGCCTAGAACTTTTTGAAACATTGGGTAAACATATGCAGCTAATCCAACCTGGGGGGATTTAGTTGCTTGATTAGCATCTCCAAAGACAACATTTATTCTCTGGACAACACTTGCTGCAGCAATCACAGATCTTTGAGAAGCAATGACTTTAATGAGATCCAACTGCAAGAAGATCAAGACACAGTTAACTGAGTTGTGGACAATAAGAGGCCAGACAATATCCATCATTGGTCCAAAAACAAAAGGGTACTGGCCTTCTGTAACTTATTCATACATATATATAGCTGGGATCCTCCCAACTATTTACAATACGAAAAGTTCCACTTGTATGGCAAATCACACAATCAAATTGGAAACTTGACGAAAGGAGAAGCATGTTGTATCTATCAAGGTAAAGAATCACTAACTGAAGGACATAGAAATGTACTATGAATAACTAGCCATCCTCCTAATTTTGTGTAGATTCACATCATGCAACAAAAATTCAAGAATCAAGACCAATGAAAACAAGAGATGACAAAAAGTTATATCGATGGACAAGGGAAACCACAAATGATCTTTTAAGATTAACAAGGACAAAAGGCAACTCCTATTTTTAGAAGTCAGGAGAAAAGAAAACATACCAATTTGGTGCGGTAGTTGCAGAAGTCACTTTTCCCCTCAAGCTCTTCGCTCCATAGTTCTAACAACCCAGAAGTTGCACTTCCACTGTTCTTGAGCATTCTCTTGAAAGAAACATCCAAAATTGTACTGTACATTTCATCAGTGACAAATACTGATACACCTTTCTTCTCCTTTTCTGTTGATAAGTCACCAGTAGATGCAGAATTACCAGCAGCAGAATTATCACCAGAAACACGTGCAACAGACTTAGCTTTCGATGGTTCTCTCAATACCACCTAGACAAAGTTTGTGTCAACTTCTCTAAAGTTACAAAACAATATGACATGCATTTCAGCTATGCAAATAGAGATAAGGAGTATACCAGCCAAAATAATAAAGACTGGAAATGAAGCGCGATTTTGTAATGTTGGTAATACTCCAGCATCTGCAAGGACACGAAATTTGTTTGAAGAATAGCAAAAGTAATGGACCGAATGGTAACACGTGGAAATCATGTCAGTGAAATTTTAAGACTTGATTGAATTTCATTAAGCATATTCAAACTAGTCATGTGGTGATGTTATGTTACACAGGTAAACAGGCATTGCCCACATGTAATACATAATTACATATAGGACATCATCACGTTAGTAACCATTACCTTACCCGCCAGCCAGGAACCAAATATTCTAGGATAGCCAGACTTCGCAGATGTGCCAATATAACTTATAACCAGCTAAAAAGTTTCATTTGGTTTTGAATTTAAAGAGTTAACCACAAGTTACACAACCATGACCAAGGCACACAAACACAGCAGGTCCTGGTGGGAAGATGTTAACATGCATGTGTCACAGAGTGTGTTGAATCCCACATTAGCTCCACTTATTTTGCTTTTCCATTTAAATTTATGAAAAAAAATAGGTATGGCAGTTGTCGAATTCAATCCTAACAGTACATAGAGAAACTTAGGATCTTGCAAGTTGCAAGTACAGCAGTAGCACTTTCTTGTCAAACTCAGTTTTTTAGGCATCTTTATTCTCAAGTTTTAAGTGCGAAATTCATATTCCAACAACAAAATAGACAGACTTTCCCAAAATTTCAACAACCCCAGATATATTTCTTGTGAAACCCTAGATGCCAAATAGCCCTAGAACAAATTAGACAGGATCAAGAGAAGAACCTGCACGGCAGTAAAAGCAACCTTTTACTCTTCAAAAAGTATGAGAAGTGTATTTGGAAATGCTCACTTGTTGTAAGAACTGGAAAGTCCTGGGTCCATCGGCTAGTATGCATTGCATGTTTGAAGACCCTAGAGCAACCATTGTCTCACAAACACACGATGCAAACTCATATTCGCTCTCATCAATAGAGCTGGGCTGCATGCCAGATCTGGTCAAAAATTGTTGTGAAATGTTCATCAACACCTGGAAAATGTTGCACATTGCAGCATCATACTCAGCAACTGCCACATCCACAGGTCTTTTTCTGAGACAGGTGGCACCACAAAAACAAGAACATATCAGGAGGGAAAAACCAGTGAAATTAACTTTTAGTGTACATAAAGTCTCTCCATACCTCTGGCATATCACTTTAAAAAACTCACAAGCATGGAGGCGAAAATCGCTGTAAGAAAGCAAGGAACCACATCTGCAAAAAGAACATAATAACTATGAGGGAATTGAGAATCACTAGGGATATCAAATGTTCCAGTAAACATACCCATGAATTAAACCATATTTGGCTAGATCTGTCACAGGAGCCCATTCAGCATATGCATTGACAGCATTTAGAACTGCCGTCACTGTCCCTGCATGTTGTTTAGCCAAATCCATTTGCTGCTTTGCATGCTCACTTAAAGCAGCAACAAAATGTTTCTCAAGTAGCTACAAAACAAGACATAATATGATACTTGTGGTTAGTATGCTTCAGAGTATCATGAACCAAGGCAACCCAACAGAACCATTGGCATCTATTGGACATGGTGAAGGTGTAAAGGCAAACTTACAGAATATAATAGAGGCAGAATTTGTGACAGTGACTCAGTAAGGCCGCGTAACAGAGATCTCCGCCTATCACCTATTGTGACAAAAAAAAAGAAGTTTACAGACGAGAACACATAACCTAACAGAAGAGAAAAAGGTTTTCCGCTCTTCTAATTTGATGTTAACAGAAGAGAACACATAACATAACCTAATAACAGAAGAGAAAAGGTTTTCCATTCTTCTAATTTGATGGTTTAAACTTGGAGAATGAATCTAGTTTCAAGTCCTGAACACAAATAATAAATTAAAGGAAAAAGTCTATATCACTCCCCTCCAAGTTTGGCCTATGTCCAAACCACTGCCCCAAACTAACATTTGGTCCAATTTACTCCCCCTCCAACTATTTAAGTTGGTCCAACCAAGGCCTTGTTTAGTTGTGAAAAGTTTTTGGATTTTGACAGTGTAGCACTTTTGTTTGTATCTGACAATTATTGTACAACTATAGACTAACTAGGCTCAAAAGATTCATCTCGTAAATTACAGACAAACTGTGCAATTGGTTTTTGTTTTCATCTATATTTAGTGCTCCATGCATGTGCCACAAGATTTGATGTGACGGAAAATCTTGAAAAGTTTTTGAATTTTGGGGTGAACTAAACAAGGCCCAAGTAACCAACACCTTAAAGAGATTTTTCTTTTTGTTTCTCTCTGTACAAATTATATTTTAGTTTTAAATTTCGTGAGGCGATAGAGGACATTGAATTTTGTGTTAGAAAAATGCACTATATCATTAAGTTTCATACGATATTGTATCTCTAGTGTTAATTTATTATTAAATTTCCTAAGCTATCAAAATAGTGACAAAAAGTTGAGATATATTTTTTTCTAACATGGGAACGTATCCTGTGCAACCCAGCTTCCTGTGCAACCTATGCAACCACCAATTAAGGTCACAGGATCTAGATCTAACGTCTAAGTTTTTTTCACTTAAACCCTCCCATCTGGATACACAGGGTTAGATTTAAACCCATAGGTAGAGGGGCTTAAGTGAAAAAAACCTCAGACGTTGGATCTAGATCCTGTGGCCTTAATTGGTGGTTGCATAGGTTGCACACGAAGCTGGGTTGCATATGATACGTTGCCTTCTAACATAACTTATGATGTTCCCTATCATATCACAGAAGTTGATATTAAGCATTGTTTTAAATAGCGAGCTAAGGCTAAGGTGCTTAGTGTTTTATCAACCATTATTAGCGGAGCTATATTAGACTATAGCGGCAAAATTGTGCATGAATACAAATAGCGGCACTCTTATCTCAGAAAGCTATATCGGGCTATAGTGACAACTATAGCGAGCTATTTAAAAGCATGATATTAAGACTCAACTAATACGTGGAAAAACAAAAATAACAAATCATGTTAAGGGGTAAACTAGACCAACTGAAATAGTTGGAGGGAGTAAATTGAACCAAATGTAAGTTTAGAGGGTAATCTGGACATATGCCAAACTTGAGGGGAGTAATTTGGACTTTTCCCTAAACTAAAAAAATAACTTACCCTCCAAATCTTCATTATGAACAGTGATATCCTCTGGAAGCCACCTTAGAATCATGGCAACTAACTCAGCCTAACACAAAAAGGTTCCAAAATGCAATTCAACCTATCAGATGGTAGAACAGATCTAAAAACATGAAAGGCTGATGGGAAACGTTACCTCAATAGGGCCACTGTTAGAGAGAGAAACAATAGATGGAAGTAAAGTATTCCACAAATCAACTCCCTCCCTTCGAACTACCTACAAAGAGGAGATACTTGTTAAGGTAGAGTACTTGAAGTTGTAACTGCCTACAGCTAATGAATTTCACAAAGTAAAAATGAAAAGAACAAAGGTATAGTGGTAAACCTCTGCTACTAAAGCAGCTGTTTGACTCTTCAAGGCCCACACCTCATGAGGGCCAACAACATCCGATATCAAATTAATTGTCAAATTAGCAAATTCATTCCGCTCTGCAGCACTGAGCTCCTCCCACCTCAATCTTACCAGGTGCTGCAAAAATAAGTAAGAAATCATCAATTGATCCAGGAGAGAGAGTAATGGATACCACTAAGATATAGTTCCGCTTCTATAAAAAGCTGTACAGAACAATCATGATTATAAATTCTAGTATAGCTAATGGATAAGTTCCACCATGGTGATTAGCCGATTAGGTCCAAGAAGTTGACTGACGCAGAATATTGACCTGCTAAAACAGCTGTGTGCATCCAGGAGCTAAGCATAGCAGAGATGTGCATGACGCAATAGATTTGTGGTTATGATAAGAAGGATCAAGTTTGAATCAACAATACAGGTAATCGCCTAATAGGGTAGGGGTGGCAATAATTTAAGGTAAAGCTTGTACAACATCAGTTCATATGGTTCGGACATATCCAAATCGGTATGAGTAGTGTGAAACGAGGCAGGGGTTGATCAAACCTGTTAGAGTAAATAGGAATAGTACCACATTGTGTACCCACATAAGGTGTTAGTCCTATGTACACTATATAATCAGCCCATGAGGCCCAATGCAACATATCCAATATTCCACCAATTATATTCTCCTTCATGGTATCATTTGCCTAGGTTTAGATCCTAACCCTAGCCGCCACTGCTTCCGCATTGCGCGCCCCTAGGGAGAGGTCAATCTCCAGCGGGAGCAGCGCCCCTGTTTAGGTGCCCGATCCTATTGATCCGGCTGCCATCATCGTCGTCGCATAGCAGATCGGGATCTCCCCTATGTCATCCCAGGCTACCGCTGCCGCCTCATCCCCAGGCTCGCCCGACTATCGCCATCAACACATGGTCTTCATCACATGGAGGCAGATGGATCTCGCCCCATCCCATGCCGCCATGGTGGCGGCCAGGGCCGGCCACACGCCTCAACCCTGCGCTGCCATGGTGGCAGCCAGATTTGACGTGTCGTTATTGTCGGGCAGATCTGTCCATCTCCATCTCGTCGATCCGCGTTGGCGCCTTTGACCTCGCGTGTTCGTGACTCGTTGTGCGCCTTGCGCTGCCCGATCGGGACGCACCGCCATCCTCATGTCGTCTTGCTGGTACACCCGATCTCCTGCTGTATCTTTTTGGTTTGCCCAACCACTGATCGGGATTGAGTCGCCCACCGCCATCAACCTCGCGCGTTCTATTCCGACATCGACATCGACTTCATCGACACCGTCTCCAAGTACTACGTGCATCTTCTCCCAGCAACAGGGCTGCTGTTGTGTCGCCTGATCGAGCCACAACACCATTGTCCGTGTGTACGCTTCGCCGTAGCATCTCCATCGTCGTTATTTGTGCATCGACGACTGTGCTGCGCAATCCCTACTGCACCATCCGTCTGTACAAGGTCTTTGTCCTACTAATTGGGTCTTCATCATCGAGCTACCACTACCCGCGTCGTTGCTGAGACCTGCTCGCCAACGCATCTTCTCCTACATTGCTTCTTCTTTCTCCAGCACAACCACACGGTTGGGGCCCTCTCCCTTATACGATTGGTATTGGCAACACCGACTTGTGCTTTCGTCCCCGATGCGTTGTTGGGTCTGGCAAATCCAGCTGCGCCTCGGGGCTCAGGCGGCTTGACTACATCAACTTTGGCATCGACCCTCCCATTCCCACCCTATCTGCCTCGATTGTGTCGTTGTCTTTCTTCTACATCTATGACGACCCTAACTGCGTCGACTTCGCCATCGCTCCCTCCCACGTCGATTGCCTCAACGAGTCTCCGTCATTACCATGGCGCCCTTATGCACCTGCAGCTCAATCGACACGCAACCCGACCACAACTACATCGACCTTGGCCATCTTCAGCACGACTTCTTCGACCATGGCTATTGTGCCCTTACGCTCGGCTCCTCGACATCGGCATAAAGGGCTATCGCCTTGCATGACTCATTGGCTTCTTCTCCAACCATAGCTTACGCGGTGCATCGACTGTTATGACTGCGGGGGGATGTTACTTATCAGCTTGGGGGGATGTTAGAGTAAATAGGAATAGTACCACATTGTGTACCCACATAAGGTGTTAGTCCTATGTACCCTATATAATCAGTCCATGAGGCCCAATGCAACATATCCAATATTCCACCAATTATATTCTTCTTCAAAACCTGACACATGGGATAAGAGGAGGGAGTAGAGACTTAGCGAAGGGTAGGAAGCTACCTAAAGAACAAGCATTGGTTAGGCACATGGAAAACAACAATCCAAATACCAATAACATAGGCTAGACGGTCGGTCCCCATTTATACTATTTTCATTACTATACTGGTACCTCTTATTTTTCTTTTTTACCCTATTCAATTATTTATTTTCTTTATTTTTCCTCATGTTGAGTTTCTTGTCTATCCTACCCAACTTATCTCAGAATAAGAGGCTTTGTTGTTGTTACTGTTGCTTTTGGCTTGCTCAGATGGACCTATGTTATTTTTCTATCACGCTCCGGCATTGATCTGATCATTCTGAAATACCTCTGATAATTTTTGCTGGCTCCACATTTATTCATCAGGTTTCTAAATTAATGTTAGGTGCATGCAGTGAAAGTGAATGAGGCAAGAAAATAAACTAGTGCCTGTTTTCTGTTGTAAAAACCCATTTAATAATATTTACACTGAATCCACGGAATTGACTCCATCTGTGCACAAATTGTAATCCAAGTGGTAGATAAGAGGTGAACCTGTGGTGATTTACATCAAGTACAGTAAAAGAATACAAGTACAATGCATTTACTATGGATAATTTTGTCTTGGTCATTTATATGCTCTTATCTCTTGTGCTTGTGCTGACATAGGCAAACAATAATGACCTACAGGAGTACAAATCAATAATAACTACAGATAAAGAAGATATGTTTTTCTCTGAAAAACTACAATGTTCAATGTAAAATGACAACAAAGATCATAGTAACCAATGTAATGAGGACCATGATTGTGGTAATCAACATGACCATAATCATCATAGAATGGATTTACCGCTATTATTCATACTTAGCAAAGGCAATTGCTAGCAAGGTAAGTAAAAAGTTGTAGCTGCCAAATAACTTATAACAAAGCAGCCGGACCAAATCAAAGAACAGTGCCGTTCTCAATTTGATCTAACACCAACTATATTAATCACTTGCAAAGAAATATATGGGTCAGTGTTAGACAAGTTCAATAGGGATAGAAAATGAAATGTTATTGCCTCCATTAAGGAAAAAGCGCATGTTAAGATGTCCACCGTATACTAAAAGCAAGTAAGCAACAGATTTCCACATATTTGTTATCGCTCATGTAGCTTTGTGAAATTTGAGTGTTAACCTCAAGTGCACCTGAAGTCCTAAACAAATACTACAAGAACAACTGGGGAGTGTACAGATTTTATTATACTTATTGCTAAAGCAATCCATACAATCCCAATCAAAAGAATCACAAAGACAGAGACAGGATTCAAGCTTTACCTGCAACATCTTGAACCCGTGCAGGCGGATCTCTGACGTCTGGTCCTTCCGAACCAAGAGAAACGATGTGCTTGCCAAGGCTCGGACGTCTCCACTCTTAACCTGTAGTTAGTGAGCCTTGTTAGCACACTGTCTGCATTGCATTTAGGAGAAACGGGGCATCACAGGATTTCTAGAATAGCAGCAGGAATGTGCAGTCAGAGCAAGGAATAGAAACTTCAGTAGTTGGACCGGTGTTAGCCATTAGACGCTAGCTCAAGCGAGGAACAGAACAGTGGTAGCAATCACACAAACTTAAGAACTCTATGGACCGATTAGACACAAAAATAACTTAGTAAAACCAAATGCCCACTAGTGCAGTGTGATAACCACTTCAACATTTGCTATCGACCCGCAAAGTCCGTGAAACAGCAATTCATGGATTAGGCAAAAATCCAACCACAACAAGCGGGCATGAACCAAGCAAGCGCTCCGCACCGCACCACGCTGCAACACCGGTGGCGAGAGAAAACCAAAAGCAGAGACGGGAGAGCGAAGAAGCCCAAAGGGAGAAGAGGAGGCTGACGCGGCCGCGGAGTAGCACGGACCGATTCGAGGTACGCGAAGGCGGCGGCGCGGGCGTCGGGGGATGAGCGCCAGTCCATCACGGCGGAGATCGCGGCCGCCGCCGACGCAGCGGCCGCAGCGGCGGGTTCGGCCGCCATCTTCGGGCAGTACTGTTGGCGACGGTTGTGGAAGGACTATGAGGACGATGGTGTTGCTAGGGTTCGAGGTGGGGGCATTGGCTTGCGGTGGCAGAGCCGGCGGAGCGGCTAGGGTTTGAGCGGCGTCGCCGGGGGCGGAGATGGGCTCCTCCGCTGGATTGCGTGGGTTTAAGGCGGAGGGAAGCGGGGGGAGGGGGAGTCAGGAGTGGGTGGGTGAAGAACGTGAGACGGGAAGGGGGGACTCGAGTCCAGGATCAAGAGAGTAGGGGGCACGGCAAGAAAGGAAAGCGCTGGCGAAAAAGAGCTGTGGTCGGTCGCCGCAGAGGCGGATGTTTATTCCTTGCGATATTTCCGTGTCTTCCTTTACCAAAAAAACACATGCCCGTGCGGCAAAGCATGACTCTCCCCTGAACTTCGAAAATAAAATGTGTAAAACTGCACTCTTTCTTTACCAAAAAAGAAACATGCCCGTGCGTCAAAGCATAACTCCCCTGAAGTCCTCGACCATAAAATTTGTAAAATTGCACTCTTACCAAAAAAAGAAAGAGAGAGATCTCCTAGTACCTCAGCTCAACAATAGTTTCCATAGATAACTACACTCTTATTTACCGGGAATGACATGTCTTTCTAATGCCACATACTCTGCACTCTAAACTCTGTTCTTAATACTCCATTTACTAAAAACACCATGTTATTAGCAACATCCCTGTTACTCTGCACTCTAAACTCTGTTCTTAATTCGTTTGTGCTAAATTGGGGCCTGCTAAGTATTCCCATTTTGGGCCTACTCCTTTTGCTATTAGCAACATCCCTGTTACCTCGATGACAAAATGGGGACACCAGGAGAAGGACGCATTGCACTTACCAATGTAACAAACATACATACTCCAGATATATATCCATACACAAGTAATGCCACCATATATATATACAACATCATGTATAAAAATCACCATGTCAACAACTTGCAGTGAAGAGCAACGCAAGAGAGAGAAAAGGAATATGAAACAACATGAGTATCGTGCTAAGATAAGGGCTCAAGAAACCAGCGACGAAAGGGAGGGGTGGAATAAACGGCAGCGGGAGTACCGTGCTCGGCGGAAGGCAGAATCTACTTCCCTTACAAAAGCACCGGATCAGCCAGGTGCTACAAAAATTTGTTGTTTAGATATGTGTCTGCTATCAAATGGTTATACATTTTTATTTTGTTCATTCACCATGCCCTAATTACTTAAAATCGGTGCAATAATATGGCAGGATCAGAGGTCACCTTCATCGGAGGAGCGCAACCAACTTATGGGACACCTTCATCGGCCGTTCTACAACCATCGGCTGAAGGATGCATTTTTGCATAAAACATAAATTTGTTTGACATCAATATGGCAGGATCAGAGGTCAGAGTATGGCATCAATCAACATTTCAAACGGAGTGTTCTGGAATTTTTACCAAGCCATCTTCAGTTCAAATCAAGGAAAACCAAGACCCATGTGATTCTCCTAAATGGTTGCATCGAAATGATAAGTACGTGAGAATAAGGCATCAAGTGTATGGGGATAGCCAACTAGAGCTTTGTTTCCTGAAAAAACAAATATACGAGGACACAAGGGTAGCGCTTTGTTTCCTGAAAAAACTTGCGTCCACAATAATATCCCTGAAAAACTTCAAATTCTACTCTAATAAATAAATTAGCTGAAATATATGAGACATGACTTTATTATAATATATATATGCCTTATTATGCATTAGTATTTTCCAGAATTGAATGTGACCTAAACTATTGAAAAATAACGTTGTTTGATTCTTTTTAAGTGCACCCCTAAGATGAAGCCGTGGCGTGCCACGGGCACTATACGATTAGTAAGGCATCCATCAATGAATTGAACTTCAACCGCAGTCACACATGCCAAAGAAATGTTCTTTCACAAAATATGTTGATCTATATACGAATTATATTTACTAAAAATTATAATCAACTAGATATTAAGCATGTTTTTCTCTCACAACAAATCAGCGAACAGTATTTTCAGTTATGGCTTTTCAACTAAGCAAATAGGCTCAATAAAACAAGTAGCTAAAATAACATTGGATTTTTTTTATTTTTGTAATCGAGCATCTCCAAGAGACTAGGTAAAATTATATTCTAAACTACAAGATTTAGCCATTGTGTAAAATAAAAAACGCATTCAAAGCATAGAGTTCCACCACGGCCTTTGTATACGATAGCTAGTGAGGACGACATGATATATATGACAAATGAAAGTTTAGGAATAGCAAACTTGCTATTTTAGTAAACCAGATAGCACGTCTTGTTGGACTTTATTTTTTCTTTAAAAATATAAAAATAGCATAGATAATATAGATGTATGTGTGTTGGAGTTGCTTCTAAGACCCATTGCTATTGTGTATTGTCGGTGTTTTAAGCATTTCCAAAAATTTCCTAAATTTTCTTTCTAAAAATTTAATGTTTTCCAACTCCTAAAAAGGTCTTAGAAAAAAAGAAGACCACCTTCAATGGTTTTAAATAATTTACCTCTAAAAAACAAATTTTGGTCCCACTTGGGTTTTTTTTTAATCCCATTTTTCGCTGGTGGCTTTTGCCCTAGCCCTGCACCTCCCAGCCGTGTTGGCCTCCTCTGTCGACTGTGGTCTCTATCCAACCGCTCATGGCCAAATCCTAGGCAGTCGTGGCCACCAGTAGCCGCCCATGGCTACTGAAAAATCATTGGTGCAAAGAGATTTGGATGACCATGACTATTTCATCTTGTTAGCAGCTGTAATGGTTGAAACACATCTATAACTCTTATAAAGCTAAACCCCACTAAATGAATTCTCTCTTCATGCAAGGTGTCCACATCATTTTCCACTAAGTGACCCACTAAATATTTTATCTCTCCATACAAGATGTCCACATCATTCTCCACTAAGTCCATATCATCCTATATTAGTTATAAAAAATGACCATGTCATCTATATCATGTGAAATACTTTAAATCTTTAATCTATTAATATACAAATCATGTACATACACTATTTGTTTCATCACCAATTAATTCCTCTATAAGGTAACCAAATATTAGTTTTTGTTTAGCAATTTTTTACTAGATCTAATACAATAAAATACATGCAAGTCAAATTCATATGTATACATACATAATAGACTGAATATCATATAGTAATGCTATGTATATAATAATTTATCTTTAAGAAATTTCCGCAACGCGCGGTGAATTCACCTAGTTTGAAAGAAAATAGAAAACATGGTGGTTCTGTCCCAGCCCATATAGTTATTTATGAGATAGAGAAAGTAGGGACCAAATGATATATTAAAATTACTTGACAGATAATTCGACATTTTTTTCATCCTTGTTTGGAATGATTTTTTTATTTTATTTTTTGCCTTTTGGCATTTGGCTCCGGAACGCGTGAGCGTACTTTTCCGTACTTCAACTACGGCTTTGTTTAGTTGGTCAAAAATTTTGGATTTTGCTATTGTAGTACTTCTATTTTTATTTGATAATTATTGTCCAACCATAGACTAATTAGGCTTAAAAGATTTGTCTCATAAATTACAGATACACTATGCAATTAGTCATATTTTTATCTATATTTAATGTTTTATACATGCGTCTAAAGTTTTGATGTTCAAAAAATCTCGAAATTTTTTAAGAACTAAACAAGGCCGACACCTGTTCCTGCCTGCACGTCCTCATTCATCTGCACTTCAACAGGTTCAACACCAGCTTCTGCTTGCACGTTCTCATATGCTTGTGTTTTGTGTGTCATGAGGAAGGTGAAGTCATCGAAAGAAGGAACTTTAGCCACTCCTCAGACTGTGAGCATGTCTATCCAATATCCACCACACGACATTGCAAGGAGCCTACAAATATATATGAACAAATAAGTTAATAACAATCGCCATGAATAAGAAAATGTTTACAACACCTTTCTCCTACCTTTATTAGTCTTGTGTACCAATGTATCTCTACTTCCTCATTCTCCATTCTATTAAAGGGTGAGCCCACTGCAGATTTCAAAGCTACTAGAGGAATCAGACAGGGATGTCCCCTCTCCCCTTACCTCTTTGTGGTTACCATCAATGAACTTTCTCTTTCTCTTCAGAACCAACTTTATAATGATCAACTTGCAGGAATCAAATTGGGTCCAAATAGCCCTTCTATTCATTCAATGCTTTTTGCAGACGATCTAATCATTTGTGGTCAGGCTAATCTACTAGAAGCTCAGTCAATTCACAGGACCCTTTATGATTTCTGCCACCAATCAGGTCTGATTCCAAACCTTCAAAAATCCTCTATCTTATTTAGTCGTAATGTTCCTGACAACATCAAAAATGATATTAAAGGCCTTTTCCCTGTCCCCGACCTCCAACCTAATACTATCCACTTAGGACACCCCCTTATCTTTAACCATAAAGATAGAAACAGGGCTTATGCATTTATTAAGAACAAATTTTATGCTAAATTCAACACGGTCAAAGGAATAAACTAAACCATACCGGCCGCTTAACCTATATTCAATCTGTTCTTTCTTCTATTCCTATTTACTACATGTCAACCATTCTTTTCTCGAAATCTTTTATTGAACAATTAACAGCTCATCAAAAGGTTTTGGTGGTCAGGTATCCAAGAAGAGAATTCTACCAAACCTATTCATTTCAGGTCCTGAGAAGACATATGTCAAAACAAGGACAATGGAGGACTAGGAATCAGAGATCTGCACCTGGTCAATAAAAGCCTCATTATGAATGCTGCTTATAATATTGTCACTAACAAAAACCCTTTCATGACTGCAGTTCTTAAGGCTAAATATTACCCTACTACTTTCTTTTGGACTGCTACTAACACTACTACAAAATCAGCTTTCTGGTCCTCTGTTTTGCAGATTAGACAGGATCTATCCAACAACGTCAATCTTCAACTTCATGATGGTACCTCCTCAATATGGTCTTCCCCTGGTTCCCCTTATGGGAAACCATTCATGATCACTTGAAACTGTCGGTTTTGGTCAACCCCATTCCTGCGCAGGCCAAAGATCTTTGGCACCCCAATACTCATGATTGAAACATTGATCTCCTAAATAACACTTTTCATTCTCCTACTGTCCAGCTCATCGCTGCTACTCCAACTGTGCACACTGACTCCCTCGACATTCTTTGTTGGACCCCTGCTAAGGACGACATCTGCTCTGCTAAAGCTATCTACAAGCATCTTCATACAACTAATATAACTGCTCTGCCTGATCAGGGACCTCGCTCTATCACTCCTGGTTGTAGCAAATTACTCCACAAAATCTGGCAGTCTAAATCCATTCCCTCGCTCCTCAAAACTTTTGCTTGGAGACTCATCAGAAGGGCGCTTGCCACTGCGGAACGAGCAACAAGATACTCCAGCAATGGCAATAATACTTGTGACAGATGCAATATGATAGAAACTGGCTCACACCTGTTTTTTCGTTGTACTCTTCCTACATAGGTTTGGCTCACATCAAGTCCTGCACTAAATACAGCCTCCCTTCCTCCAGAAGATGACGGAGTTCAGCATATCCTCCAAACCATACTCCCAGATCACACAACTGAATTTCTTTTATGTAAAGCACTCACTACTCTGTGGTATATCTGGAAATCTTGAAATGACTACCATTTCAACAGAAAAGATTGGACCCATGTGCAGATTCACACTACAGTTGCAAGTTATATGGAGCATACTCAACTACATCCATCCCAAACAGCTGCTTCCTTCCAGCAGTCCCCAGGTATGAATTCCTCTCTTATGCAGGCTCCAATCCCTGCACGACCAAATAGGCCATATCTCTGCTCCAACCCAATAGCACTTCAAGGATCACGATGCTACGTAGATGTCTCCAGGGTGCCAGACGACCACTCCACAGCCTCCTCCAATGTTGGTATAGGTATTTTCATTCTTAATTTTTAGGTACACCCAGCCCAATCTATCTACATCAAGGCCAGGATGAAAAACTGTCACTCAGTTCTTATGGGAGAGGCGACTGCTCTAGTACTCGGCGCCAAGCTGATCCAAGCCCTTCAAATTTCTCCCTATTTTTTTCTCTCTGATTCTCAGCAGCTGGTACAATTTCTTCATAGCGCCAATAGGGAGCACCCTCCCCACTAGAGGATAAAACCGTATACCCAGACGTATAATAATGTTGCAGGGAGTCTTCAGGCTACTCTATTCAAGATTACCAGAATATTAAACTCTATAGCGGATACCCTAGCTAAACAAGCGCTTGCTTACACTCTCATAGAGCTCGATCACTCTTGCAGCAGGCTGGCTTGTGGCTCGCTATGTTCAACTCTTCAGGCTCTACTTTCAGTAGACCTGTACAATACACGTCTTTGCAGCTTCCTGCTGCGTTTAATAAAAATCGGCTTGTTCCTTGTCAAAAAAAAAGAATGTACATATGCAGCAGTTGGTCATGCCTATAAACAGTACGCAGCAGTAGACACACATCGGTCACCCACAGCTAGGAATCCTCTCAACAACAAGCACACATCGGGCAACCACGACTGGGCATAGGGTGCCATAGCCACACAGAGGCAGCAGCCTGCCATGTGGCACAGAGGCGGCATCAAGCCATGACCTAGTACAGCAAGCAGATAGGAACGACTTCTCATCTAGTGACATAAGAACATAGCAGCAGATCTTAAATAGCACGACCACGGCAAAAATAGGACGACGGCTGTGGCAGAACCTCCTAAGTGTTTGGGCCCACCGGCACCTGCCATTGTCCTAAGGACCTCTGACGGTGATGCCGGGAGTCCTCCCACTTTAGAAGTCCGATGAGCATTGCTGGGCGCTCATTCCACTGCTACCTGTGGCGTACCAAGTTGTCTCGTCCTGACCATTGGTAATGGTCAAACAACGAGAACTGTTTCTTCTCGCCCTTATAGAATAGCAAGTGGCCACCTTAACACCAGGATCATTCGTTGCGAAGATAAAGCAGTAACTCAAACAACACCAGACTAAAATAATATTTCAGAGTAAAACAGCGGAAGTATTACATAACTTAATTTATAAAAGGAGTTCTTCCAAATAGTAGAGTGTTATTACAAGCCTGGTCCAGCGGAGCAAATTAAACTTTAGTACAGAGAGTACAAATTTACAGACCCTGCCCATGGGTCACGCTCACTCTTCTTCGTCGTCAACCTCGACGACGGTCACACAACAGGGTCCGAAGCAGGTCGGTTCTTGAGCTTCACCTGCAACAGGGGTATTGAAACCCTGAGTACGGGAGTACTCAACAAGACTTACCCGATGGGAAAAGAGGAGAACTTAGGGATGCAGGCTTAGGGTAGACAAGGGGTGGCTGAGCAAGGAGCCAAAGTGTTTTGCGTAAAAAGCTTACTAGTAGTGCATCCTTATTTTCAAGTTTTACCCCCGAATTCCTCCCTCGCAGAGGCCGAGGAGTTCGAGGATAGTTTAACTAGTTGTACCCCACAGACGAATCCGTGAGTTCCTAGACCTATCATAAAGTATTATGTATCGATTGCCATAGCTTCATGTCGCTATGAGTCCGGGAATTGGGATCCGAACCTCATGAGACATTTTCCCCTTTTCTCATTTTATCACTTAGTTGCATATTTAACTACGATGAGGGTCGAAGGAATTGAGTCTCCCAATCGGGGAGCAACGACGATTCGAATCGCTTAGCAATCCAGCTGGAGTTCCTAACCACCCGACATATGCAGAACCAAATCTTGCATATGTCAACCCAAATCAAGCTCTCCCCAAATCTGACCAGGTTCGCGGCACCCGAGAGCACAGTACTCCACCATCCTACAGCCGATCTAGATGTTTTCCGGTAATCTCAGATCCGTAAGGTGGGTACACACTACTCTCGCCATCTTTCCACTCCCAGTGCGCGAGTAGCTGTTCGCGTCGAGGGATCACAAGACCGGGCTTACCGGAGGCAAGTGGCTAGTACTATAAATTCTCAACCCAGCAGGCCATCAACGGAACGGTCCTTAATCAACACAGTCGGAGACACTACTTTAAGACTCCATTCTTAGAGCAAGTCCACCGACCGGTCTCAAATTGAAACATCATTGATAGTAAGTGTATCCCACAACAACCTTTCAAACTTTCTTGTTTAAAACCTATCTAGTAGTAGGGCTAAGCATCGCTACGCAGTTTTAAAATAAAACAGGTGTCAAGGACAGGATATAGATATCAAGGTAGTAAATGCAGCAAGTAGGTTAACCCAATTCTCAACTATCTAATGCAGCATTTTCAATTCATAAGTGACAAAAGATTTAAAACATCCAAGGAGGGGTTAATGCATCCAGGGCTTGCCTTGGTTGCAGGGCAGAGAGGGACCCTCGGAGACTTCCCAAGTCTCGGATCCGACTTCCTCGAACGGAGCACCGACCTCGGGGTTCGGTTCAACGGGCGCTCCTTCGGTCACGGACACTATACGCAAAATGATGAATGCTTATGATATGCGTATGACAAATATGCAAGAAGGACCAAATCGAGTACAACTCGCCTTCTTGATGCAATACAGAATTATCGCTAAACAAAGTTGTTTAATAACTTTATGATTTTACCCAAGAGATTGCATCTGTAAACTAAAACTTTATTTAATTCACACTTATCTTAAATTAGTTAATTATTAATCCTAATTACCTTAATTAACTCTTAATTAATTACTAATGACAGTAATTAAGCATTATGGCTAAACAATAATCAAATGCCAAAGGTCATTAGGGTTAATGACCTTAGGTTATCACACAATCCAAAATCACTCAACCCTAAATATGAGGATCTAAATAATCACCATTTAATTATTTTGGAATTATTATTTAAGTGCTAAATAAAGGTTTATTAATATTTTAATCATACATTATCCAAATGCCACCAAATTTTGTGTGGAGCCAGGGAATACCACTCAGAGGCTCTCCACAATTTTTGGTGATTTTTGGACCTCCTAATAAATTACTAAAATTCCTAGAAGTTTTATTCACTAATTAAAGAGCCAATTTTTATAGACATGTAAACTACCAGAAAAATAGAATCCACTATTTTTCTTGTGTTCTACCCACTTTATGGAACCTATACAAAAACTTTCATCAATTTTGGATTAGCACACCATTTATCATATAATTTCAAACATCAAACAAAACTTGCATAAAAAGAAAAAGAAAAGGATCTCTGCGCAGTGGGCGGCCTGGATCTTGGCCCGCAGGTCGGCCCACAACCGCGCTGCGCAGACGGCCCGCTTGGACACGGCCCAAATCGGCCCGGGGGCGCTTCCCCGCGCGGACGGCGCGTGCTGCCCCCTCTCCTCACGTTGCGGGACGCTGACAGGCGGGTCCCGCCTGTCAGCTTCGCCTCCCTCGCTCACGGCGGTGCTGCCGCCGCTCCGGCGACCGTTAGCGGGTTCCGCGGCCCCCGCGCGCGCGCGCACCAGCACCGCGCCAACCCTGCGACTCCAAAGCTACCACTCACGGACGCTCTCTCGCTCTCTTTCCACCTCAACCGCGCAAATGGCGGACGGCCGCGTCGGTCGCCGAGGACCGGGCACGAAGGTTCGGTAGAGCGTGAACCAGTAGGTCCGGGAGGTCCGGGAAGAAGTGGGGATCATGATGCTCACATCACCACGGCGGGAGAAGCGGTAGAGAAGCTTGGCGACGGTGGCCGTGCAGTCGGGCGGATGCTCCGGCTCCGGCGAGGTTGCTCCGGTGATTCTGTTGGCGTCCAGTGAGAAATAGCGAGCGCATGAGTATCGGGGAAACAAGAAGAATTCGGAACGACCGCCTTCAAGGCGTGGTACCGACTGGAGCAGCGTGCTCACGTGAAGGGTTCCACGGCGGCGACGCCGGCCGGACTTAGAGAAGAAGGAGAAGTTCTGGCGTTTGAGGGGGTTAGGGCGTCAGCTCGGGGGTGCTCTGGGTCCGCAAGGAGGTGGCGAAAACGGCAGCGTGCTCAATTTGGCTCGAAAGGAACGGAGTGCGGTGGATTTCAGAGAGAGAGAGGTCGAGTTTCTCCGGCCGTTGACAGAGAAAACGGACGGCGTCGTCCACGTCGGTGCTCAAGTGGAGGGGAAGGCAAGCCTAAGGCATCCACGTCGCCTGGCGACCCTGGCAGCAAGCAGCTGCGTGCACTCACGCATGCGCGCGGCGCTGCTCGCGCGGCAGCTGCGCTGGGCAGGGAGCCGGTGATCCCTATCGGATCACTGTAGCAACCCCTATCTTCCCCCTTTTGTCCCCTTGCGAATTTCAGCCAAAATTTGAACTAAAGACCAATTTCCACCAAAACAAAAGTTGTGCCAAATTTTGTAGGCTACAAATCATATTTAGGTGTCCCAAGCTGATTCTCAATGGAAAAAGGGTAATTTTGCCAAACAGTTTGAAAATCAAACTCAATTCAAAAGAAATTCAAATTTTTGAATTGGGGCAAATCAGGATTTCCAAAAATTACTTTTGATTTTGCATAACAACTTGAAAAACTCCCAACATGAAAGTTGCTCAAATTTTTGTGCTCTACAACTTTCATGTTGACCACTTTTCAAAATTCCAAATGGATTTTGAATTGGGGGTTTAAGTTAGAAAAGGGGACACTTTTCGGAAATCTGTAATTTCAAAATTACTTTGAATCTTGTATTGAAACTTCAAAAACTCAAAACACCAAAGTTGTACATCTTGCCAAGAGCTACAACTTTGCTTTTGAACTTAACCTCAAATTTTGCTTAGTTTTTGACTTATGCAAAAGGGGACAAATCTAGGATCCAGAAATCAGGGTTTTTCCCCCCTTAGCTTTTCGGAAAACTTCCACCCTAGGGTTTTTAGCAACCACACCAGCATCAACATCCCACACAAACACACTCTACCTCCCTAAGCTCAAGCAATAAAAATAAACTTGTTTTAAGTTGATGCATACTAATGTGCTTTAACAATTATGCTTTGCAATGCTTATGATGACATGATCCGTTTTTAGTAACCGTAACATCAGGGATGTTACAGCCCTTCCCCCTTAAAGAAATCTCGTCCCCGAGATTTAAAACCTTAGGGTAAGTAATGGAAAAGGAAATTTGTCAAAACTCTTTCATCTTCAACTTTTCCATAAGGCAAGGAGTTGGGGAAAAATACTTCATTATAAGCATATATGTACATTAAGTACATGGCTTTGGTGACTCTTTTCCTTCACTAGAGTACACTCTCTGGTTATCATATGCTGTCCTGAAGGGAAGCATGGAATTCAGGAAAATTCTCTAGCAAGTAATCTTCAGATTCCCAGGTGGCTTCTTCTTCAGAGTGCTGGCTCCATTGTACCTTATACCATTTGGTGGTTGTCCTTCGAGTAACTCTAGCTTTTTGATCCAGTACTCGGATAGGGTATTCCGAATAAGTTAGATCTGGTTCAAGCTTTACATCTTCAATATCTTGAACTCGATCTGGTACCCGAAGACACTTTTTCAGTTGAGACACATGGAACACATTATGTACCCCGGATAATCGTTCGGGCAGTTTAAGGCGGTAAGCGACCTGCCCACATCGGTCAATAATTGGAAATGGACCAATGTAACGAGGCGCTAACTTGCCTTTAACACCAAAATGATTTACTCCTTTCATTGGGGATACTTTCAAATACACATGATCACCTTTGGCGAACTTTAATGGTCGACGTCTTTTATCAGCGTAACTTTTCTGTCGGGACTGAGCAACTTTCAAGTTATTTTGGATTTGTTTCACTTTGTTCTCAGTCTCTTTCACTAAGTCAACTCCGAAGAACCATCTTTCTCCAGGTTCTGACCAGTGTAACGGAGTTCGACATCGGCGACCATACAGTGCCTCAAAGGGAGCCATTTTGATACTCTCTTGATAGCTATTATTGTAGGAAAATTCTGCTAGAGGCAAGCAGTCATCCCACTTATCTGGAAAATTCAGGGCACAAGATCTTAATAGATCTTCTAGGGTTTGATTTACCCTTTCAGTTTGCCCACCAGTTTGAGGGTGGTAGGCTGTGCTGTATAAAAGCTTAGTGCCCAGGGACTCATGTAAACATTTCCAGAACTGGGAGACAAATTGTGTGCCTCTATCTGACACTATTGTCTTTGGCACCCCATGCAGACTTAGGATACGGTCGAAATAAATCTTAGCATAGGTGGAGGCAGGATACAATAGCTTTACTGGCAGAAAATGTGCTGTTTTGGTGAGACGATCTACTATGACCCAAATGGAATCAAAGCCCTTGGCCGTCTTGGGCAATCCTACTATGAAATCCATACTTATGTCGTCCCATTTCCATGCGGGGATAGGCAAAGGTTGCAACTCCCCAGCGGATTTGAGATGAATGGCTTTGACCTTTCGACAGGTGTCACATTGGGCCACATAGCGAGCTATTTCTATCTTCATTTTTGTCCACCAAAACCTTTGCTTCAGGTCCTGATACATCTTATTGCTTCCCGGATGAATGGAATACCTCGTGGTATGAGCTTCATCCAGGATTTGCTGACGTAGCTCAGGTACCTTTGGAACCACTAACCGGTTCTTGAACCAGATTACTCCCGCATCATCCACCTTAAAGTCTGTGGGTGCTCTATTAGAAATCTTCTCTTTAAGATGTCTCATGCCTTTGTTTTCTTTTTGTGCCTTTATGATTTGAGCCTCGAGATTGAAATCAATCTTTAAATTGGAAAGGCTTCCTTGGGAAATCATTTCTATTCCCAAATTCTCTAGCTCTTGGCACAAAGTTATATCCCTAGGCGTCACTGTTAAGCAATTACAGTGAGCCTTACGACTGAGGGCATCCGCTACTATATTTGCCTTGCCAGGGTGATAATGCACCTCAAGGTCGTAATCTTTAATTAGTTCTAGCCACCTTCGCTGGCGCATATTAAGCTCAGCTTGAGTAAAGATATACTTCAAGCTTTTGTGATCTGTATATAAATGACATGTGTTCCCCAACAAATAATGACGCCAGATCTTTAATGCATGTACCACGGCGGCTAGTTCAAGATCATGGGTCGGGTAATTCTCTTCATGGGGTTTGAGTTGTCTGGAAGCATATGCAATTACACGACCCTCCTGCATCAGCACACAGCCTAACCCGATCCCTGATGCGTCACAATATACATCAAAGGGTTTTTCAATATCTGGCTGGGCTAAGACAGGTGCAGTTGTCAACAACCTTTTCAGAGTTTGAAAGGCTTGCTCACATTGGGGTGACCAAACAAATTTTGTTTGACTTTTGAGCAAGGTTGTGATTGGTTTGGCGACTCTGGAAAAGTCCGGGATGAAACGACGGTAATATCCCGCCATGCCCAGAAAACTACGGACCTCATGTACCGTAGTCGGGGGTTTCCAATTCAACACATCTCCTACCTTGCCTGGGTCTACAGCGACTCCTTCCGCTGATAATACATGACCCAGGAAATGAACTTTGTCCAACCAGAACTCACATTTGCTGAACTTGGCATATAGTTGATGCTCCCTGAGACGGGTCAGCACGACTCTTAAGTGTTCAGCATGTTCTCTCTTAGTCTTGGAGTAAATCAAAATGTCGTCAATAAAGACAACGACAAATTTATCTAGTTCTGGCATGAAGACAGAGTTCATCAGGTACATGAAATGGGCCGGTGCGTTAGTCAACCCAAAAGACATCACCAAGTATTCATACAGCCCGTAACGGGTTGTGAAAGCGGTCTTGGGCACATCTTCCGGCCTAATTTTAATTTGGTGGTACCCTGATCTCAAATCAATTTTTGAGAATACTTTGGCCCCAGCTAGCTGGTCAAACAATAAGTCAATGCGGGGCAATGGGTACTTGTTCTTAATCGTTACCTCATTTAGAGGACGATAGTCGACACACAGCCTTAATGTCTGATCTTTCTTTTTCACAAACAAGGCTGGGCAACCCCATGGAGAAGAACTGGGCTGAATAAAACCCTTCTGCAACAACTCTTGTAATTGGGTTTTTAATTCGGCCAGCTCTTTCGGTGCCATTCTGTAGGCCCTTCGAGATATTGGGGCCGTTCCTGGTTTCAATTCTATACTGAATTGTACATCCCGGTCCGGAGGCAGACCTGGTAAGTCTTCAGGAAATACATCCGGAAAATCTCGAACTACCGGAATATCTTTGACTTCAGACACATTTGCGGCATGAATTTGCCCAATTGTCCGTTTGGGAGTAACTAATTGGATTAGCAAATAAGAATTCTCATTGGGCAATGGGATTTTAATGGTTCGGTGCAAAGTGTCTAGCACAACCCCTCGTTGCGCCATCCAGTTCATGCCTAAGATGACATCAATTTCTTGGTCCTTAAGAACAATCATGCTAGTAGGAAAATTGTGCCCACCAAATTCGATGGGTACTTGGTGAACCATTTCTTTAGACATCAGCCGTCCTCCTGGCGACTGTATATAAAAATGATCTTGTGTTTCCCCAATGGGTATGCCATGCTTTAACACAAAGGTGCGATTGATGAATGTATGGGATGCACCAGAATCAAAGAGCATTAAAGCAGGATGCTTCGCAACAGAAAACGTACCCATCATCACTGGTTCACCCTCTGGAATTGTCTCCACTTCAGTATGGAAGACTTGCCCTGTCTTCTTTACCGGTCTACCTTTCTGTACCTGTTGCCCTTTTTGAACCCCAGTTCTGAACTGACCCGGCTGGGGTTGGCCCATAGGTGGCCTTGGAAAGGTAGGGTTGGTTTGGCGGGGAAAAGGGCACTCTTTAGAGAAATGCCCAGGTTTACCACAATTGAAGCAAGGGTAATTGTGGCTGGGCGGAGCAGTAGGGCGAACACCCGGGGCGTTCGGCTGGCGTGGTGCAAAAGCGATGGCAGTAGGTCGAGAATATACCTGCTGCCCGGGTCTGTACTGTGGAGGGGAGAAAGGACCACGATAAGGTGACGGCGTTTGGAAACGTCCGTGGCCCTGTGGATGATAAATGATCCTCTGGCGCTTTTGACCGCGACCAGAGAAAGAAGAGGAAGCAGCCTTCTTCTTGGCTTCCTTATGTTTCCTATTCTTTTCCTCTGAGGCGATAGCAATATTTACCACCTCATAGAAAGTAGCATTTTGGCAAGTGGTCATCATGGTCTGAAGTTTAGTATTTAGACCACGCATGAAACAGGCTTTCCTCTTTCTGTCAGTGTTCACATGATCCGTGGCATATTGAGAGAGATGATTAAACCTTGCCACGTATTCCATAACACTTTTATCGCCTTGCTGCAAGGCGAGAAACTCTTCGGCCTTCATGGCCATGAGCCCTTCGGGGATGTAGTGGGCGCGGAACGCGTCCTTAAATTCGGTCCAAGTGACTTGGTGTCCGGGAGCTTGAATAGCTAAGAAGTTCTCCCACCAGGCACCTGCAGCTCCCCGAAGCTGCTGAGCTGCAAATAAGGGTTTCTGAGTTTCTGAACATTGAATCAAACTGAACTTATGCTCCATGGTTCGGAGCCAGTCATCCGCTTCTAAAGGCTCATCGGCCTTAGTGAACACCGGGGGCCTGGTCTCGGTAAAGTCCACATACCGAGCCTCTCCGTCCCCGTTGCGCGGTGCCCTGAAGTTTGGAGCAGGGTGTGGTTGACGCTGTGCTAGCTCGCGCAGCAAGCGAGCATTGTCAGTAGTGGCACTTAACAAAATAGCAATGGCGTCAGCCAAAGAAGGTGGAGCAGGTGGAGGGTTGGGGATATCATCCCCTCCCTGGGATGTCCCAGCTCCATCGGAGCCGCGAGTACGCATCGGCATCTGTTACAAGAATCGTAGATACCTGTTACCACGTAAAATTCATAACACAGAACATATCTTACATTCTTTCATTCACTTATTAAACATTAGTTAGATACACACCAAGAGTAAGCAAGTACAACTTTTCAAACCAAAAGAGAACTTATATTACAAACCCGAACCCCACTACGGCAAGCTAAGACCCCTACAACGACGCTGCCCTCGGTTTCACCGAACTAATCGGTGTGGCCAGAGCTGTAGCCCGGGTCGTCATCGCCATCATCCTGATTACCCCCTGGGTTGTTGTTATCGGGGTCGGACTCCTCTTCATCATTGAGGCCTGGGTCAGGTTCTCCATCGTCTGCCAACTCGCCATCCGTATCCATTTCTCCTTCGCCGGGAGGTGGGTGGAGTTGATGATACAGATCAAATGCAATATCACGATATTGCATAGCCAGGTCATTGACTGTATCTAAGTGATGTGCCAGCTCCAGTTTCTCCAGCTGGAGCTGGTCCTCTCGTTGCCACGCGACATCCCGTTGTGCGGTGACCGTGGCCGCCATCTTCACATACAAATCCTTAAGATACCTTGCCTTGCCCAACTTTGCGTTCATCCTAGTTAGCTCATGCCTATGGGTGCTCCTAGCTTCTTCCTCTCGGGCAATGGCTGCATTCCGCTCCTCCACCATCCGGGACAACATAGCTTCACAGTTTTCCGTAGCTTGTTTTTCTTTGGCCAGTTGAACTTTAAGTTTGCCAATCTCCATAATATTGTACATTCTCTCTCTCATCACCTCAGTCAATTCGGCGGACAACTTGTCCACCTCCTGCTGAGGCGGTGAACGGCTACTACTGGCTTGATCACTGCGTGGAGCTAGCTGATGTCGGGGAACTCCTTTTGGACCGGTCCGCTTACGCGGGGTCTGCTTCTGACGAGCCATCCTGTAGAGGGTAAGTTTAGATTAGTAAGAGAGACCTTAAAGGTTAGCAAGAATAGGATTGATTCTATTCACCCAACCCAACAAGGAGGAAGGAACTTAACCAGTTAATACATCATGATGCATGCACGAACTTACGATTCCTACTAACAATTCGTAACAACAGTACCTTAAATTTTTACAACATAGGGCAATACTTTAGGTTGCTCCTCCATACCACTTCAAAAATTCTCAGAAAGCCTATAGACAGGGGTAGATTAGGACTAAGCACTTGGACTCAAAATAGGCAGGTTCATAATATTAGTTCCAAACGAATTTTTGAAGTTTTTCAAAAGGTTCAGCAGTCATCTTAGCAACGAACGCTCTGATACCAGCTGTGGCAGAACCTCCTAAGTGTTTGGGCCCACCGGCACCTGCCATTGTCCTAAGGACCTCTGACGGTGATGCCGGGAGTCCTCCCACTTTAGAAGTCCGATGAGCATTGCTGGGCGCTCATTCCACTGCTACCTGTGGCGTACCAAGTTGTCTCGTCCTGACCATTGGTAATGGTCAAACAACGAGAACTGTTTCTTCTCGCCCTTATAGAATAGCAAGTGGCCACCTTAACACCAGGATCATTCGTTGCGAAGATAAAGCAGTAACTCAAACAACACCAGACTAAAATAATATTTCAGAGTAAAACAGCGGAAGTATTACATAACTTAATTTATAAAAGGAGTTCTTCCAAATAGTAGAGTGTTATTACAAGCCTGGTCCAGCGGAGCAAATTAAACTTTAGTACAGAGAGTACAAATTTACAGACCCTGCCCATGGGTCACGCTCACTCTTCTTCGTCGTCAACCTCGACGACGGTCACACAACAGGGTCCGAAGCAGGTCGGTTCTTGAGCTTCACCTGCAACAGGGGTATTGAAACCCTGAGTACGGGAGTACTCAACAAGACTTACCCGATGGGAAAAGAGGAGAACTTAGGGATGCAGGCTTAGGGTAGACAAGGGGTGGCTGAGCAAGGAGCCAAAGTGTTTTGCGTAAAAAGCTTACTAGTAGTGCATCCTTATTTTCAAGTTTTACCCCCGAATTCCTCCCTCGCAGAGGCCGAGGAGTTCGAGGATAGTTTAACTAGTTGTACCCCACAGACGAATCCGTGAGTTCCTAGTCCTATCATAAGTATTATGTATCGATGGCCATAGCTTCATGTCGCTATGAGTCCGGGAATTGGGATCCGAACCTCATGAGACATTTTCCCCTTTTCTCATTTTATCACTTAGTTGCATATTTAACTACGATGAGGGTCGAAGGAATTGAGTCTCCCAATCGGGGAGCAACGACGATTCGAATCGCTTAGCAATCCAGCTGGAGTTCCTAACCACCCGACATATGTAGAACCAAATCTTGCATATGTCAACCCAAAGCAAGCTCTCCCCAAACTTGACCAGGTTCGCGGCACCCGAGAGCACAGTACTCCACCATCCTACAGCCGATCTAGATGTTTTCCGGTCATCTCAGATCCGTAAGGTGGGTACACACTACTCTCGCCATCTTTCCACTCCCAATGCGCGAGTAGCTGTTCGCGTCGAGGGATCACAAGTCCAGGCTTACCGAAGGCAAGTGGCTAGTACTATAAATTCTCAACCCAGCAGGCCATCAACGGAACGGTCCTTAATCAACACAGTCGGAGACACTACTTTAAGACTCCATTCTTAGAGCAAGTCCACCGACCGGTCTCAAATTGAAACATCATTGATCGTAAGTGTATCCCACAACAACTCTTCAAACTTTCTTGTTTAAAAACCTATCTAGTAGCAGGGCTAAGCATCGTTACGCAGTTTTAAAATAAAACAGGTGTCAAGGACAGGATATAGATATCAAGGTAGAAAATGCAGCAAGTAGGTGAACCCAATTCTCAACTATCTAATGCAGCATTTTCAATTCATAAGTGACAAAAGATTTAAAACATCCAAGGAGGGGTTAATGCATCCGGGGCTTGCCTTGGTTGCAGGGCAGAGAGGGACCCTCGGAGACTTCCTAAGTCTCGGATCCGACTTCCTCGAACGGAGCACCGACCTCGGGGTTCGGTTCAACGGGCGCTCCTTCGGTCACGGACACTATACGCAAAATGATGAATGCTTATGATATGCGTATGACAAATATGCAAGAAGGACCAAATCGAGTACAACTCGCCTTCTTGATGCAATACAGAATTATCGCTAAACAAAGTTGTTTAATAACTTTATGATTTTACCCAAGAGATTGCATCTGTAAACTAAAACTTTATTTAATTCACACTTATCTTAAATTAGTTAATTATTAATCCTAATTACCTTAATTAACTCTTAATTAATTACTAATGACAGTAATTAAGCATTATGGCTAAACAATAATCAAATGCCAAAGGTCATTAGGGTTAATGACCTTAGGTTATCACACAATCCAAAATCACTCAACCCTAAATATGAGGATCTAAATAATCACCATTTAATTATTTTGGAATTATTATTTAAGTGCTAAATAAAGGTTTATTAATATTTTAATCAAACATTATCCAAATGCCACCAAATTTTGTGTGGAGCCAGGGAATACCACTCAGAGGCTCTCCACAATTTTTGGTGATTTTTGGACCTCCTAATAAATTACTAAAATTCCTAGAAGTTTTATTCACTAATTAAAGAGCCAATTTTTATAGACATGTAAACTACCAGAAAAATAGAATCCACTATTTTTCTTGTGTTCTACCCACTTTATGGAACCTATACAAAAACTTTCATCAATTTTGGATTAGCACACCATTTATCATATAATTTCAAACATCAAACAAAACTTGCATAAAAAGAAAAAGAAAAGGATCTCTGCGCAGTGGGCGGCCTGGATCTTGGCCCGCAGGTCGGCCCACAACCGCGCTGCGCAGACGGCCCGCTTGGACACGGCCCAAATCGGCCCGGGGGCGCTTCCCCGCGCGGACGGCGCGTGCTGCCCCCTCTCCTCACGTTGCGGGACGCTGACAGGCGGGTCCCGCCTGTCAGCTTCGCCTCCCTCGCTCACGGCGGTGCTGCCGCTGCTCCGGCGACCGTTAGCGGGTTCCGCGGCCCCCGCGCGCGCGCGCACCAGCACCGCGCCAACCCTGCGACTCCAAAGCTACCACTCACGGACGCTCTCTCGCTCTCTTTCCACCTCAACCGCGCAAATGGCGGACGGCCGCGTCGGTCGCCGAGGACCGGGCACGAAGGTTCGGTAGAGCGTGAACCAGTAGGTCCGGGAGGTCCGGGAAGAAGTGGGGATCATGATGCTCACATCACCACGGCGGGAGAAGCGGTAGAGAAGCTTGGCGACGGTGGCCGTGCGGTCGGGCGGATGCTCCGGCTCCGGCGAGGTTGCTCCGGTGATTCTGTTGGCGTCCAGTGAGAAATAGCGAGCGCATGAGTATCGGGGAAACAAGAAGAATTCGGAACGACCGCCTTCAAGGCGTGGTACCGACTGGAGCAGCGTGCTCACGTGAAGGGTTCCACGGCGGCGACGCCGGCCGGACTTAGAGAAGAAGGAGAAGTTCTGGCGTTTGAGGGGGTTAGGGCGTGAGCTCGGGGGTGCTCTGGGTCCGCAAGGAGGTGGCGAAAACGGCAGCGTGCTCAATTTGGCTCGAAAGGAACGGAGTGCGGTGGATTTCAGAGAGAGAGAGGTCGAGTTTCTCCGGCCGTGGACAGAGAAAACGGACGGCGTCGTCCACGTCGGTGCTCAAGTGGAGGGGAAGGCAAGCCTAAGGCATCCACGTCGCCTGGCGACCCTGGCAGCAAGCAGCTGCGTGCACTCACGCATGCGCGCGGCGCTGCTCGTGCGGCAGCTGCGCTGGGCAGGGAGCCGGTGATCCCTATCGGATCACTGTAGCAACCCCTATCTTCCCCCTTTTGTCCCCTTGCGAATTTCAGCCAAAATTTGAACTAAAGACCAATTTCCACCAAAACAAAAGTTGTGCCAAATTTTGTAGGCTACAAATCATATTTAGGTGTCCCAAGCTGATTCTCAATGGAAAAAGGGTAATTTTGCCAAACAGTTTGAAAATCAAACTCAATTCAAAAGAAATTCAAATTTTTGAATTGGGGCAAATCAGGATTTCCAAAAATTACTTTTGATTTTGCATAACAACTTGAAAAACTCCCAACATGAAAGTTGCTCAACTTTTTGTGCTCTACAACTTTCATGTTGACCACTTTTCAAAATTCCAAATGGATTTTGAATTGGGGGTTTAAGTTAGAAAAGGGGACACTTTTCGGAAATCTGTAATTTCAAAATTACTTTGAATCTTGTATTGAAACTTCAAAAACTCAAAACACCAAAGTTGTACATCTTGCCAAGAGCTACAACTTTGCTTTTGAACTCAACCTCAAATTTTGCTTAGTTTTTGACTTATGCAAAAGGGGACAAATCTAGGATCCAGAAATCAGGGTTTTTCCCCCCTTAGCTTTTCGGAAAACTTCCACCCTAGGGTTTTTAGCAACCACACCAGCATCAACATCCCACACAAACACACTCTACCTCCCTAAGCTCAAGCAATAAAAATAAACTTGTTTTAAGTTGATGCATACTAATGTGCTTTAACAATTATGCTTTGCAATGCTTATGATGACATGATCCGTTTTTAGTAACCGTAACATCAGGGATGTTACAACGGCGAGCAAGGGAAATCTAGCGGCAGCGGTATAGCAATCTGATGGCAAACCGGTAGATTTGAGTACCTACCTCGTCGCAACGTCTGTGGCGGTGTTGTTCGTCGACCTAGACAATGAGTGATGGACGTGTGACTTCATTTCTGTACGACCATCATAAAAGAACTAGTAATGGAGGATCACGTGAAGGATAGATTGGTGGCAAAATAAGGCGCGCCAAGATGGACTCTGTGTGGGAAAGCGTATCTGCGCGAGCGATGCTACAAGCAAAGTTACGTGCGACGAGAGTAGAAATTTTCCAAGTATGTAACTTTTAGGAGGATGAATTGGGAGTTGTTGGAGAGAGCATCTCTAAGAGGATGTATTTGGATTTTCCAAGTACGTAATTTTTAAGAGCATCTCCAAGAGTACCTCAATTTTTTCTCCCCAAATCATGTAGTTTTACAACTCCCTAAAAGGTATTGGGAGAAAAAAAGAAGGCTATCTCCAAGTGTTTTCAATAAATGGGTTTCAAATATAAAATTTGGGTCCCATATTATTTTTTGGTCAGAACTACTTTTTTCTCACGGGATCGACTTCACGGGGTTGTGATCTTTTTGAGGCCGCGATGTGCCTGTCGCCATCGCCAACTCCCAGCCGCCGTTGCCACTCCCAGCTAGTGAGGACTTGAGGTGAGGCAAGGTGAGGTAGACGGAGGAGACAATGAAGGATGGGCACTGCAGGTGATACAAGAGGTAGAAGGCATCGCTGGCCATGAAGGCAAGGAGGATGACGACCATCATGTAACCCCTGGCCGTCGGTGATGTCATCATCGACATGAACCGCAAGGAAGGGACAGATACAGTGGCAAGGAACGCCAGCGAGGAAACTCTCAGCCTTGGGTGATTTCTATTACTCAATGTTTGAATTGATTCCCCATGAAGTTGGGCACTTATGTGCCAGTACAGAACATGGCCTCTGGCCCACAAGTCATACACAAGAATGAAAACACTAAATCAACTCTACGCTTTCTAGCTATGTTGATGTATTACACGCCTTAGCCTCCTGTGACAGCCCTGGCTGTTACACCTTCCCTTGCGGAAGATCCAGCGTGTCCCTAGGCTGGTGTTGTGGAAAAGCGCTACTTTAGGACATTGTAGTATTCCTAGATAGCCGTGCTTGATGGTAAACCTGTCCATGTAACGCATACCTATGGGATGGCGTTGTTTCCTTTCTTGACCAACTGGTGATCAATGACCATCTCGGGTACAACTGCTGCAGCTTCGAGATCTGTTGTTATAGGTAGTGATGCAAAGATAGGAGTGTAATCAGGTGTAAAGGGTTTGAGTTGGGAGATGTGAATACCCGGATGAATTAGGGCAGTGTCCGACAGTTCCAGTCGATAAGCCACGACACCAATATGCTCCAACACTTTGTATGGTCCAAAGTACTTAAATGCAAGCTTGGGATATAGCTTGTTGGCAACTGAAGATTGGGTGTATGGTTGCAATTTAAGCAGCACTTGATCTCCAACTGCAAACTGATAGTCTATGCATTTCTTGTCAGCCATCAGCTTCATTCTATTCTGAGCCTGTGCCAAATGATATTTGATAGGCTATAGATGGGCTTCTCGGTTAGAAATCACCTCAGCAACCGAAGTAGATGTGTTTTTAGTTATGGTAGGAACAACTCCTAAGTTTGGCTCATACCCATACAATGCTTTGAAGGGGAACAACCCAGTGAAGCATGAGAAGAAGAATTGTACCATAGTTGAGCTAAGGAGAGCTAACATTTTCCTGCCTTTGGTGAATCCTGAACTGAATAGTGGAGAAACATTTTCCAAACATTGGTTTACTCTCTCCATTTGTCCATCTATTTGGGGGTGGTAAGCGGTGCTCAGATGCAGATTGACCTTGTTAAGATTGAATAATTCCTTCTAGAAATGATCAGAAAAACAGTGTCTCGGTTAGTCACAATAGAGTGAGGTAACCCATGTAGAGAGACCACATTGTCCATAAAGACTTGGGCTATGGTGGAGGTAGTATAAGGATGCTTCAATGCTATGAAATGAGCAAAAATTGTCAATCTATGGACCACGACTAGATTACACTACATCCATCAGATTTTGGCAAACCCTAAATAAAATCCATGGACATGTCTCTCCAAACTCCCTCTGGAATAGGTAATGGTTGGAGCAAGCCTAGAGGGTGTTGTAATGAATGTTTAGCTTGCTGGCATGTAGCACACTGTTTAATAAAACTCTCCACATCATGTTTTAACCCTTTCCAAGAAAAGTGTTTCTTGAGTTTGTAGTAGGTGGTAGACACGCCTGAGTGACCCCTAAGTGGGCTAGAATGAAATGTTGCTATAAGTTTTGTTTGAAGAGCTGAGTTCTGTCCAATCCAAACATTACCTTTATGTTTGATGAGACCTTGGTCTAAAGAATAGCCTGCCTCATCTGGGCTAGCAATAGCCAGTTTGGTCAACATTTGTTGTTGTGGATCAGTGGCATAAGAGTTTAAGACTTCTTGTACCCACACTGGTTTGACAGCTGACATAGCCTAAACTGCCATTAAATGTGCAACTCGGGACAGTGCATTGGCTGCAACATTTTCCTTTCCTTGTCAGTACACAATCTTGAAATGTGTGCCCATCAATCGTGTCATGGCCTTCCTTTGCATATCAGAATGAAGGTTCTGATCATTTAAATAGGCAAGAGACTTATGGTCAGTGACAATAGTGAATTCTTGTCTTTGTAAATAATGGTGCCACTTCTCAACTGCCATGATGAATGCTAAGAATTCCTTCTCATAAATAGATAAATTCTTATGTTTCTCATGGAGGGCTTTACTGAGATAAGCTATTGGCTGAACTTGTTGCATCAACACTGCACCAATACCATCCTAACAAGCATTCATCTCCACAGTGAAAGGTTGTTGGAAGTCTGGTAATGCTAACACAGGTGTCTTGGTCATCGCCACCTTTAGCTCATCAAAGGCATGTTGGGCCCCCTGCCCCCACTGAAATTGTTTGAGTCTAAGAAGTTGGGTTAACGACTTTGCCATAATTCCATAGTTTCAGACAAACCATCTGTAGTAACCAGCGAGTCCAAAGAATGCCCTGAGTTCTGTAACTGAAATTTGTACTGGATAGTGGAGCATAGCTTGAATTTTACTTGCATTTGTACCAACTCCCTTGGATGAAATGATGTGTCCTAAATATTCCAAACTATCCTGGGCAAAAGTACACTTAGAAGCTTTTAGATAGAGTTGATTCTTTTGGAGCACAGCTGACACTTGCTCTAAGTGACTGATTGTTGACGACAGATAAATATCAATTTTTAACCGTCAACGCAGCATGAAAAAGGATCTAAATATAATTTCTCTCTAGATATAGGGGTTACACTAATAGAATTCCACGAGTTTTGGTGAATGTCTATTTCTGCAGAGGATTATTAGGAAACAACCAAAGGAGGCCCACATGTCATATTTTGAGAAAAGGACCACATATATAAAAAGAATAATCTAGAAGACTCAGGAAGCCAAACCTTGGGAGATGGGACCCACCTGTCACTGTGACAGGGGCAGGCACCCGCACCCCCTGGGCGGCCCCCCCCTACGAAGCCAATCAGCTTCGATCTCTTGGATCATGCCTCCACTGCCTTTGAGGATCAATAATAATCATTCATCAAGGTCGGTTTGATCCGAGGGTTGTGGTGCTTCCTAGAGGGCTTTTGTATTATTCATCTAGTTCATCATTTGTATGAATATGACTTTAGTCTATTCTATCATATTGGATATGACTTTGCTCTATTTGACTATGTTCTCAATTATATTGTTCTTAGTCTACTTTGATTATATGCTTGACATAGTTAGATTAGAATTATATTCAAGTATAGGATCGTATAGCTCTTGCTCATTAGATCGATGGGTGAGTGGTAAATATTGTGTAGGCATGATGCCTATACCGTATTTTCCTACGATTGCATCCAATATTTTGGATTGTGTGGTAGATTGCACGAGTGATAGTCCTGTTGAGTCATTCGTAGTCCACCTTTCGAGTATAGGGCAGGCAGAACACAACTATTATAGGAAAGTGATTGCTATGTTCTTCATCTTCCTTTGTAATATCACTATGGGTAGATATAACCTTTTCTCGCTATGATTGCTAAGTGTAATTGCATTAATCATTATATGCTTTGACTTTATAGTTAGAATGACTTAGGAGTTATCTTTGTAGTTTGTCCTAATCCATGCTAGTGCTATAAGCTTAGAGTAACCTATTGAGATGTTTATCATTTATTATGTGGCTATGTGCTTATCAGTTATTCCTTATCATTTATATATACTATTAATCTTGTGACACTTATGTTATATGATAAGATAGATAAAGGCATGGTTATACTCTCCATTATCACATGCAGTGATGCTCATTGCTCATTATCCTTAGCACTCCCTTCCCAGTGGTAAAAATATAAATAATGATGCCTGGATTACTTCCGGTTAAAATGCTACATCGGTGTTATCTGTGCGCTTGCGGATTTCATATTTATTCTTGAGGAGCATTTGCATTTATTAATACCAGCACCTCTAGCGCCAAGCTGGGGATGACAACCTAGCTTAGGTAGTGTTAGAGATGTCAACACTAATATGGTCAGCTAAGGTCTTACTGTATATGAGTATGTCATCAAGAAAGACCAGCACAAACTTTCTTAGGAAAGGATGCAGGGGTTGATTCATGATACACTAAAATGTAGCAGGAGTGTTCGTCAACCCAAATGGCATTACCTAAGTTGATAGTGGCCCTAATGGGTTTTGAAAGCAGTTTTGTGTTCATCCTGTTGTAGCATTCAAACTTGATGATACCTAGACCTCATGTCAAGCTTGGTGAAGAACTTTGCTCCATTTAACTCATCCAATATCTCTTCGATAATAGGCATAGGAAATATGTTCTTGATTCTCATAGAATTAAGTTTCCTGTAGTCCACAAATCTCCAGGACCCATCTTTTCTTTGACTAGTAGAATAGGAGAGGCGAAAGGGTTGTCTCTATGTGTAATCAGACCAGCCTATAGCAGTTCTTGTACTTGATGCTCTATTTTAGTTTTGTGGTGAGGATAGTAGTGATATGGTCTAGAGTTTATTGGCACTAACCCAGGCACTAGCCGAATAGCATGATCATAACTTCTCTGAGGGGGCAATGTTTCGGGATCCTAAAAAACATCCTGATAGGAGTCGAGTACTTTGGTAACAGCCGGTGATATGTTGGCTAATGTTGTAGGTCTAGATAGAGAAGCAGTTGGGACATAATCTAGTAAGACAAATGTTCATGGAATTTAAGACCTTTGTTGTTGAAATAGCAGTGAGCTCTAGAGGCTTATGTTGCAGACCTTGTAATTGTACCTAGCATCTAGCTTCATTGAAAACTAATTGTTGGCCCAATCACAGCTCACAAGACTATGTCACTAGAGCCAATCAAACCCCAAAATAGCATCATATGGTTGCATGTCCAACACAATCATGGAAGAAGTAAGTGTGTGTCCTTGACAATACCACTAAAGATTTGACACCATCCTGTTAGTGACCATCCATTCCCCATTTGCTAATTTAACTTTTCTAGCAACCATGTTAATAGTTGGGAGTCCTGCCAACCTAACAAAAGTGGAACTGATGAAGCTGTGTGAATTGCCACTATCCACAAGTACCAGCATCACTTTGTCCTGCACCCTTGTTTTGAGTTTTATGCAATTCATGTGTTCTGAGCTAGAAATTGCATTTGTGACAACTGGCAAAACTGATCAAGCAAAGCTTCCTCAATAGCTAGTTGGTTCAGGACATCATCACTGAGTTCTTTGTCCAAATGATTCACCACTATAACATTAGCCTAGATTCTTGTCTTTCTAGAGCACATTTCATTGTGTCCAGTTCATACTTTTCCCCATAGTTGTAACACAGACCATTGGCCTTCCTATAGTCCCTAAGCTAGCGGTCTCTCCACAATGTTTCAGTAGCTTGAATTGTCTTAGCCTCTCCTCTAGGTGTTAGGTGGGGTCTAGGAGAAGGGTTATGATGCTAATATTTGAGTTTACCCCTATCGACCACTTTCTGTTGGATTTTAGCTATGACAACTGCCCTTTTGACTATGGGTAGCATTTGTGGTTCTACCGTAGCTCTAATCTCCTCCTTCAGACCACTAACATAATGTGATGTGAAAAACAAATCATCATAATGGCAACTGTGCATGGTGATATTAAATTGCAGTTCTTGGAACTAAGTTTATACTCGTTCATGGTCCCTGTATGTTTGAGAGCGATCAGATCAGTGAGGGAAGATCAATAATCATCAGCACCAAATTCTTGCTCAATAGCCATACACAAAGGTAACCAAGTGATGTTGGTATGTTGTTGCTTGTAAACCTGCCACCACTTAGAAGCATTTCCTTCCATATGCATGGTGGTAGAAGATAACCATAATGATGTAGGTACAACATAAATGGAAAAATAGTTTGCACAATTATCAATACAGATTTTGGGATGAGTGCCATCAAACTTTGGGAAATACATTTTGGGCAGAGCATGATAAGGGACACTAGTGTGATGTCGGTTATCACCTTTGGGTCTGTGTGCTCTCATTAGTTCTGCTTTTTGTGGTGACTTGGGTTGAGCAAACACACTGTTTAGATCTGGGTCAGCTTTAGTCTCAATCAGTGATTCTGATTCAGAGCTAGTTGAGTGATCTTCCACCTCAAAACGTTATAGAGTGAGTTGAGCAATAGCTTGCCCATTTGCTTGCACTTTCTTGGCAATCAGTTTTTGATCTTGGGAACATTGATCCACCTTGGTGTTGTTCAATTTGATCTGAGTCTTTAGTGCTTGCTGTGTGAGACCCATATCATTGAGACATTCATAGAGCAATTCAAAATTTTCCATCATTTGATCCCATTTCTCTTTCTCGTTAGTAGTGTCAGGTACCATAAACTAGGGTACCCTAACTAAAGCAATAAAAAAGCAAAAAATTTATCACCAAAAGGTCCAAAGACCTCATGACACACCATTAAGTTGGGTCGGGACCTTTCTTCTTGTCCCAACAAACAAATCTAGTAGGGCAGTGCACCATTCATGGCTCGCTCGAGCCCTGACTCTAGACAGTGACACCGACTCGCCTGAGCCTAGGGCTCGATCCATCACTCCACCTCACCCGACCCCTAGTCCCTGTCCACCACTCTGACTCGCCCGAGCCTTGGCCTTGGATGAAATCCACTCCTCGCCCGAGCCTGAGCCTCGACTCATGCCACGTGTTCCTAGGCTTCCTGTGCACGAAGACTATACCGTGGATGGGACGCAAGCCATGTCTACACCCATGCCGCGGTAGGAGATGGCACCCACTGTGTTACCTACTCCCTCCCTTGTTACGCCTTACCCTCGTTACTGTGTGTATAGCCAAATAGGGGGAGGTTGGGAGATGTCGAATCATGATACTGCCACCATAACAAAGTACCACCATCTCATGACACAAGTCAAGGTAGGAGGCCTTGGGAGGGATGACCACGTCCTCAAACAGGGACCGGCAAGGGGAACACAGGATCGAGCGTTAGATCCACAACATCGGGGATGGCTCCACACGATCAGCAGGAGTAGCCACACCTTAACCACTACTCCGAGGATGAAATGTCCTGCTACTAGAGTCAGAGCATCCCCTCTGTATACTAGGCGTAAAACAATGTTCATGCATGTAAAAACCTACCTCCCCGTGAGACTATAAAAGGGGAGGCAGGGCACCATTTAGGGACACGCCCGACTCAACGACCAACACATTCAGACACAACCACAACTCACCTGAGCTCTCATATGAGCACTCTGTTGATATTTGGTAACGCCATCAGGAAATGATCCGCAAGCGCACGGATATCAGTGAGCATTTCACCCGGGTGGTTATCCAGAGTATAGTATTTATATTTTTACCACTGGAAGAAAGCGTGCATCTGACTAACCAAATCTATTGCTACTACCCTTTAGGCTACAAAGATTATGATTCGATGTGAGCGATGTATAGAGAAGACTGCAACCGTAGTCTCGTTCTAACCTTGGTAAGGATGATCTACTATTCAATTGGGGAAGCTTACGGAATCTAGACACCACAAATGATGTTCGACCCGCACCTATAAACCCTACCCGTCCTGCTAACGAGATGTGGGCTGCAAAGGTAACTCGGAAATGTCACGTTCCTCGCTACTACCACGGTCTGGCTAGTTAAGGGATATCAATGAGTACCCTAGCCCAAACACCACGTTTATGCTAGCAATGATTACTCTAAACTCAACCGAAAAAGATTAAAGTAAACTCATAAACCAAAGAACAATAAAACAAGAACTTACTAGAATTTAGAAGTCGAATTACTGAAGAATCCTAGGAGCAAGCCTCGGGTTAGGAGAACTTGATCCCGCAGGTACAATCTCAGAGTAGACACCGACAGGCCGGGCTTCCTCCGATCTACACCTCCACTCTATCTCTCTCAATTTAGTAGAACTTAGAAGAACTAATTCTACTCTCACATTGGATGCTAAGCCCTAAGTCTATTTAGAGGAGAGGTATTCCTTCGAGGGCTCCTCTCAACTCTGTGATGAACTTGTTCTCCTCCAGGGGCCAGGGGGTCTGGTTATATAGTCCTTCCAAGTGAATATGGGCCGTCGGATCAAACCGACATTGATTGAACGGTCATCCTTGATCCTTTAGGTCGGTGGAGCGTAATCCCCAAAGAGAGTCCTGATTGGACTCTAGGTCAGGGCGGGCGCCCTAGGGGGGAGGGCGGGCGCCCTGCCTCGGGCCCGTTCGTCTTCCCGTTCGTTCCCATGGCTTCTGGAGTCTTCTAGATGACAGAAAATGCGCGGCACGTTAATATCTCTATGTAAACCCGACGTGTGGGCCTTTCTTCCGTATTTCCTGATAACCCCCTGTAGAAATAGACAAACACCAAAACTCGTGGAATTCTATCAGATAAAACCTAAGTCTGGGTGTTGGTTGCATTTGGATCCTTTTCTTTATTTATTTGATGATTATATTTGGTACTTAAGGACCGTCAACAACTCCCCCAAGCTTACCTCTTGCTCGTCCCTCAGCAAGGATGTGACTCAAGAGTTTCTGTAGTGGTTTCATGCCTTAAAAGTACACATGCGTTCAAGCAAGATCTCATCTCTGAGTTAGAGTAAACTGTTAAGACTTAAAACTTACTCATTTTACCTTTTACCATGGGGCTTGCAACCGTCACTTGTGTCTTGAGCAGTTAAAGATAGAACAGTCTAGTCAAGCGCCATGTCTCTTGTTCTTTGATTAACTATAGCTCTGGAGTTTTGCAGATTTTCAAATAAAACTCAGAGATTCCTTGTATGACTCTCTCAAATCTCTCTTTTGTGGTATTTCTGGATCCTTTCCAAGGCAGTAGTGGTGTATGCCTTATCTCAAAGTATGTGGTATTTTTGGTGTGAGGCATAGTGATATTGCCTTCTCTCTCACCCTACTTTAATAAGGTTTTGATATCTGGAGCTCATAGGTGAGAGACAGATTAATACATACTCACAAGACATTTATTGCATAGTCAAACCATGGATCCAGAAGAACAAGTCAATAAGTCAAATCAAGATGTGCATGTGTGGCTAGTGAATGGTGTATGGTGATGATGGTGATAGTCTAATTCTACTTTTGCTCTTTTTAGGGGATACATACCTTTCTTGCACTTTGAAGCTTTTTGAGGAGAATGAGATGCTCTATATATTCTTTTTCTTTTCTCTCAGGTGGCTATCTTGTACCCCTAATTCTACTATCGGACACTTATCCATTTTTACCTCTCGTCTCACTTTTTCTTTTCTTCGAGGTTCTGGGCACTTGCCCCTTTTTATTTCCTCGTATTCACTCTTCTTTTTTTAGAGCACTCATCTCCTGAAGTAATATAGCAAGTGGTAGTAACCAAGATAACTCGAGCATTTATTTCACAGGGAAAAATAGAAATGTTTTTGGCTATTCTCTCTCGAATTAGGAGTAGAATACTTTTGGGTGGCTCTAGAGATGGAAGTGAGTGGATGTATGTGGATGCGTACTTCCGGAGTAGAAGTAGCATGTGTGAGTGAACGTGCAAGTGAATCTTGATTTTAACCGCATGACGAGCTCTTAAGGGTCTACACAGCTTGACCACACTCAATGCTCATAATCAGTAAAAAGTAAATATATAGTTCATAGTCTAATAAGCATGTATATATGGGTGTGGTAGGAATTTAAACTCTCATCATACAGGAACTCATCATGTGTTATTTTAAAGATTTTCAAAGATAAAAATCTCTAGAATTCTAGCATCTCTAGAAACAGATAAACAACAGCTCAACCTTCCCATATCATATCCGTTAACGACTTAGACTTTAGATCAAGTACTCTTCCCACAAGTTCAGGTTTAGAGCAGGTTTAAATTATAATAGTTATACCTAAACTTGAGAGAGATTTCAATTTTAAGAACTAGTCATGGCAGAGCAACTATTCATTATTTCCATGTGAGAGCTTATCTTGAGGGTTCATAGCAAACGTTATTTATTTAGCAAACTAAGCAAGGATATATAAGTACAAAATTTTTAATTGGGTTTTCATGATTATGCATCTCTTTATTATTTGAGTAAAGTATAAACGCGAGTGGAAACATTTAGCTGGATAAATGGGGGTGCTCTCCCCCAAGCTGGATTTTGACATAATTTCTTCTGATGTAGCTAGCAGGTGGCAGAGGTGTATTTGAATGTCGGCAGCACCCTGACAGTGATTAGGATGTCCTCCGTCTACTAGTCTTCTTTGATCCTTGAATTCTGTGGAGCTCAAATAGACAACAAAGCTTTGTAGAACTGGTTAAGTGTTAGCATAAAATCTCTTTGCCTTTATCATATCGAGCTTCCTCCTAATAAATTTTATTTAGCAGGATCATGCACTTATTATTTATATTTTTATTGTAAAATGAAAACATATTTATTTTATGCCACCACAGTCAATATACCTATGGGTTTTTAAACCACAAGTCTACTCACATGGGGCTTACTATTTTTAACATTTTTATTTTCTTTTTGAGATGATATGAACCTGATTAACTAAGTAAACTATTGAAAGGAAAAGGATAACTACCAAGTTTACTTCTTGGCAAGGCGTTCGGTGTTTTTAAGTCCTCCGAACGGGACTCTTCGTTTTCTCAGTCGTCCTGGGATTCGCTGGATGGCGTAGTCGGTGGTTCCGGTGGCGCCTCCTCTTCGTGTATAACTATCTTCTCTCTCCACACCTGACTCCGTGCTATGGTCTCCTCAGGACAGTTCTGTTCAAGCTATATGTCTTCAGATCTTACCACTTCTCCTTCGTAGTCTGCCCATCCGTCCTTGTTGATTTGCCTCCTCTGGTTGCGGTTGCGTCGTCTTCTTCTTGTCCTAACCTACTTAGAGTCTTCAACTATATAGTTAGGGTCAATAAAATAGCGGCGTACCTTCTTAGAGGGAAAGTGCATGTGGACTTCTCCGATTCCAATGTAGATGATTGCTTTAACGGTGCTGAGGAACAGTCTCAAAAAGGATGATGGGTGGATCATACTCGTCTTCTCCCATGTCAATGACCTGAAAATCATCTGGAGCTGAATATATATTGGTTGTAGGGGCATGGTTCCATGTAGGAGCTGATAAGTGACTGCGGCCATTATGTTGTCGTCAGATCTGGTGTCGTAGAGTGTCTTCTAAAAAGAGTATCCATTGATTGTGCATTCGATGCTTGGAACACCAGGGTCGTCCTTCTTGATTAGGAAAGGCGACTTGAGTCGACGATCTTGACCTCCTCCGATAAGGATCCAATGTTTTAAGTCTTCTGGACAAGACTTCTTACCATCTTCATCCTTTAGGTGCATCATTTGATTAGATGTGGACCTTGACGTCTGCACCTCTTGATACAGAGTCACCCATGTTCTTTGTTTGCCCAGCAGTTCGAAGTGCGGTGTTGGCAATATCCTGCTCAGTGTGTTTGTGCTCGTAGATCCAGGTCCTTCACTTGGTGGAGTCTGGGAGTTGTAAAACTCCTCCATGTTTTGCTTGAAGTGTACCTGTTCATAGAGACAAGGCATAGATCAAGTGCATGGGCCCTGTTGGTGGAAAACACCAACAGAACCAAAAGTGTATATGTTCTTCTCTAACCTTAAGCATAGTGAGCAAGACAAAGTTGATGGATCATGAGTGTAGCATTTGTCAGATCAGATGGCTCAACCTAATGGAAAGATAATCCATCTATGTTAATGTTTTGTTTATATCTTCCAAAGATTGAATGTGCAACATATTATCTTATATGATTAGGAGTGTGGGATCACGAAGGTTGTATTAAGAACAAAGATTAGAGGACTAAACATGCTGAATTAATTGGGTTGGTTAATTTGGAGTTATAAATCATACATGTTTGTCTCTTTATTTTATGTGAACGCCAGAACCAAGGAGAAGCTTATAAAAGTGATAGTCAAGTACTTTAAGATGTTACCTTACTTGAAGAGTGATGGTATAGTATCACCTTGTGGAAGCTTTCCTTTCTTAGTGGTTGTGCATCGTGTTTGTGGCACCCTCCATAGATCATCTTTTTATGATGAATGAGCTATGTCCTTCTTGTGCAAATTGTTAAACTTCATGTGTCTCCTTTATCTCCAATGAGTTTGTATCTCAGGACTTCCCAGGTTTATATTGAAAGTTTTCCTGCAGGGGTTAGTCCAACAAAATATCCTATATCTACTATAGCATACTATCGGCTCAAAAATCAACCTAGACACCATGTCTAATTTGATTCAGGAGGGCATTTTAACCTAAGCATCATGCTTAATTTCAAAATCCTTTAGAAGTAAGATCATCATTCCTAAACTAAGCACCATGCTTAATTAAGAGATAAATGAAACTACTCCAAACCTAGACATATACTAAAGCAAATAAAGGTAGCATGAGAGCATTTATAGAGATCTACTCAAGTGGAGATGAAGTAGTGTGATTAGTATTTAACAAATTGAGCATGTCTCAATGGTAGGGACAAGCAACATAGCAACATGGCAACAGATGTTTTTATGTAAAGTACTCCCCCAAGCTTGAATTTTGCAAAATTCAAGTTTGGATGAATTTAATTCAATGTTGTATGATGGTTGGTTGAACATACCTTGTGCTTGTCATTCATCCAATCTTCTTGCTCCAATCCTGGAAAGGTTAGTGACAAGAATACCCGAAGGAATATTTCTACAATTATCTTTATATGCTCCATACACAAGGCAATGTTGCAAATAATTGGAAGTTCATGTTACAATCTGATCAGTGCTTGTTTTAGGACACTAAGCTTGTCCTTGGGAAACCATCAATTTATATCGGCGAAGTGGTTTCCCATCCAACGCTGACCTATATTAAGATCAACTCAACGAGATCTGCAATATTTATTATAGACATATACATCGATAACCACCCCTTTAAAGTTTTCATAAATAAAAAGGAAGAGGGGGTTGGAGATCTCAAATGTGGTGATGTTGGAGAGACCAATTGATTGGGGAGATGTTTTATATGAGCAAGGATTTGGTGAGGTATTTATGAAATAATTTCCATGCTCACTGTTGTTTCTCTCATTCTCAAACTCCAAGGATGATTCTTCATGAATGCTTAAAATTCCTCTAGGATTGTCTCTCAAGTTTGTTTTATCCATCCATTCAATGGTGATAGCACATGTATTTTTAATGCCCTCTGGCCATTGATGTTGCTCTTCTCGATCCTCCTTGTGGTCTTGGTGACTCTGATGAATGGGATGTCTAGAGAGATTCATAGGATCATCGGAAGGTTCAAGAGAAAGAGCATAGGAGAAATTATTAGGCTCAAGGATGGGTTGGATAGCCGAATCATGGGATTGGAATGTTTGGAAATCAGCTATTGAAACTTCCTTTCCTTGTTTGGGAGATGATTCCTTCTCTATCTCTAGGAATTTTTTATGAAGACTAGTGCAAGAAGGATGTCCACAAATGAAGACATACCTTGTTTTACTAACAGATAAAGAGAGAATAACTCTACCAAAGGGTATATGATTAAGACCAATGTGAAAATATCAAGGAAAAGCATGGTCTTGTAGGGCTAGGTTTAAACCAGAATTTATAGAAAGGTTAAAAGATTCCCTAGGTGTAGCTCAAAGTTCATTATCTTCTTGATTAAAAGATAGGACCTCAGCTATAGAAAAGGGTTGGTTTTGACCTATTGCAATCAACTCGTGACACGGATCATAATTAGGGGCAGGACTTGTTGACTCCCATGGTATATGGCTGGTCTCCGAAGGTGCAAAGAATTCAATAACAGGTATGGAATTTGAGTTATCCATAAAGATAAAAAGGTAAAAGAATAAAAGTATAAAAGTATAATACAAGATAATAGCAAGACTAAAAGTTATCTCAGCAAACCGTCTTTCTCCCCGGCAACGGCGCCAGAAATGCTTGTTGATATTTGGTAACGCCATCAGGAAATGATCCGCAAGCGCACGGATATTGGTGAGCATTTCACCCGGGAGGTTATCCAGAGTATCGTATTTATATTTTTACCACTGGGAGAAAGCGTGCATCTGACTAACCAAATCTATTGCTACTACCCTTTAGGCTACAAAGAATATGATTCGATGTGAGCGATGTATAGAGAAGACTGCAACCGTAGTCTCGTTCTAACCTTGGTAAGGATGATCTACTGTTCAATTGGGGAAGCTTACGGAATCTAGACACCACAAAGGATGTTCGACCCGCACCTATAAACCCTACCCGTCCTGCTAACGAGATGTGGGCTGCAAAGGTAACTCGGAAATGTCACGTTCCTCGCTACTACCAGGGTCCAGCTAGTTAGGGGATATCTATGAGTACCCTAGCCCAAACACCACGTTTACGCTAGCAATGATTACTCTAAACTCAACCGGAAGATATTAAAGTAAACTCATAAACCAAAGAACAATAAAACAAGAACTTACTAGAATTTAGAAGTCGAATTACTGAAGAATCCTAGGAGCAAGCCTCGGGTTAGGAGAACTTGATCCCGCAGGTACAACCTCGGAGTAGACACCAACAGGCCGGGCTTCCTCCGATCTACACCTCCACTCTATCTCTCTCAATCTAGTAGAACTTAGAAGAACTAATTCTACTCTCACACTAAGCCCTAAGTCTATTTAGAGGAGAGGTATTCCTTCGAGGGCTCCTCTCAACTCTATGATGAACTTGTTCTCCTCCAGGGGCCAGGGGGTCTGGTTATATAGTCCTTCCAAGTGAATATGGGCCGTCGGATCAAACCAACATTGATTGAATGGTCATCCTTGATCCTTTAGGTCAGTGGAGCGTAATCCCCGAAGAGAGTCCTGATTGGACTCCAGGTCAGGGCGGGCGCCCTAGGGGGGAGGGCGGGCGCCCTGCCCCGGGCCCGTTCGCCTTCCCGTTCGTTCCCATGGCTTCTGGAGTCTTCTAGATAACAGAAAATGCGCGGCACGTTAATATCTCTATGTAAACCCGACGTGTGGGCCTTTCTTCCGTATTTCCTAATAACCCCCTGCAGAAATAGACAAACACCAAAACTCGTAGAATTCTATCAGATAAAACCCTAAGTCTGGGTGTTGGTTGCATTTGGATCCTTTTCTTTATTTATTTGATGATTATATTTGGTACTTAAGGACTGTCAACACACTCATCCACCAACAAGGTAGGGGCCTGAACTCTTTCCCTCTCTCACAGCCTGCTTGTAACCCCTACTACAAGTACCTTGGGTGCAAGATAATACTAGATCTGAACCCCACACTAGATGTAGGGCAGCATTGGCCTAAACTAGTATAAATCTCTTTTGTCCTTCTTGCATCACCATTTGGGTCCAGGAGCACATAGACTCATTCACTTGTTTGTGTCTGGATCATGGGTCCAGACACCGACAGTTGGCATGTCAGGTAAAGGCCTTCTGCGTGTGATACCCTTTCCTTCGAGAAAGCCCAGATGGCAGATGGTTTTCGCCCACTTTGCCTCGGCACCATCATGAGGTTTGGGAGCTTGGAGTTCATGTTGCTTGGTTTTGGGTATGACATGGTCCTCCTTCCGCCACGTGACAAGCCTAAGTCCTAGCCTAAGCCTGAGCCTCTCCTGCCCTAGCCGGTGCGCTAGAGGCGCTCAGGACATCATGCTGGGAACGCCCGATAGGCGAGGCAGAAGCCTGGGAGCTCCAACCCCATAGCAGGGCAAGGAGCCCCTAGGTGCTCCCTGCTGATCCTCTCTGTCACGCAGCCCACACTTCTGGCCCACGACGGGCTAGAGGAAAGTCTCGTGGGGCCACAGGCTCTGCATGCGGGCCCACCAGGGGTCCATAATGACCTCCTGGTCCACCATGGTTGGTGACCGGTTGTTGACGGTAGTTAACTCCTATTTTAACTATCAACATAACTTTTATAACTACAAAGAGATGCTCACCAACATAGGTTTAGAGGTTTGAACTAATGAATTCCATGAGTTTTGGTGCATCTATGATTTGTAGGGGTCACATAGGAAAAGAGCTAAAGACAAACTACTCATTGAATAAAAGTATCTCAATTAATAAATTGGACTGCACCATTGCGACGGGCTCATCGAGACAATAAAAATCCATATATCATCTGCCCTATTTGGAGTATCGGATGAAGCAATAAGATATTCACATAAAAATACACTTTTCTGGAGTCTAGAAGGTTCGAGAAGACACCAGAACGTACGGGACGGCAAACAGCCACAGGGGATGGGCGCCCGCCCCACCCCCTTGGGCGACCGCCCGGCTGCCACAGCTAATCAGCTTCAACCTTACAGATTCACGATCCACCGCCTTTGAGAAGTAATCTTGAGCGCACGTTTAAGTTGGTTTGATCCGAGGGCTATGGTGCTTCCTAGGAGGCTATAAATACAAGCCTGACCCCCTGGGGGGAGGAGAATCATTATGAGTTATAGAGGCATCCCTCGAATGGATGACCTCTCTTCTCTGTGAGTTGTAGAGGTGTCCCTTGAATGGATGATCTCTCTTCTCTAGAGAATTAGGACTAGACATTCCAATGTAGTAGATTAGTTCTAGTCGAGAGTTAGGGAGAGTGGAGCTACGCTCCAGTTCTGGAGGAGTCTTCTTTAGAGTTTTGGTATGTCTTTATATCTCTTCTTTGTAAGACTTATGCTTTAATATATTATCTTCTCTATTTTCTTCATGTCTATTTATGATTAGTGTAGTTGTTATATCTTGGCATATGATCTCTGTTCGTATTGAGTGCTCTAGTTATCCATGGTAATTAGAGTAGTAAATGCTAGTGTAGACATGGTGTCTAGGTTATAGTTTACCTGAGTTTGCACCTAATCCCACGGATAGTTGTGGTAGCCCTAGGGGTGACAACTTTGTCACGCCTTTGTATTCCACCACGTTCGGGTTGGTGTTTCGTAGAGCTTTTGGCAGCCTCCCCCTGACTACTTTCTTCACAGTCTTCTTCGAGAGTCAAGAAGGACCTGCTGCTCCAAAGTGCCATTTTGTGACTGCTATATCTTTTCATATTCTATTACTTTAGAACCTAAGTAATAGAGAAGTACAAAGGAACTTTGATCTTTCCCGTTGTCCTCCCGTTATGACTATCTATACATTTATTGAATTCTCTTATATGCACTTAATTGAATTATCTTATAGTATATCATTTACCCCTGCTTTAGTTGATACTCTAAGTTAGTAGATGTATGATAGTGAATTATTTGATTCTTAACCATAGCTTCCCTGTGGTAAAATATAAATAACGATACCTGGAATACTCCCGGTAAAATGCTACGATGATGTTCTATGTGCTTGCGGAATCTTTCATAATTTTTTTGCACTAACGAACGTCCACAAGCATTTATAGTGCCATTGCTGGGGATTAGGTTTTTTATTTATCTTTGGTGGTTGCGTTAAGAAATGCCAACAAGCATTTTTGGCGCCGTTGCTAGGGAAACAATTGGTGTAAAGATTTGATAATGATCTTGATGTCTGCTAATTTAGTGTACCACTAGTTTTAATAGGATTACCCCTTTGTTCTATTGAGTGTGGAATAGACAGGACATCAGATGCCGTTTCGACCTTGCGACAAGTTTCCACAAAATTGAAGAACCCAGAGTGCTTGAACATTCAAGATCCATCATTAATTCTGGAACCTTGCCATCTCACAGGTTTGTGTATACAAATATATTATTTATTCTAACCATGTGTAGATTGGAGAAAAGGTCATCGTCATAAGAATTCAACTCTCATCCCATGTGACAGATATTTATGCTACACTACTCATCCCAGTTGTGCGTCATGGTAAGTGTGATCAAAGTGAGATAGTCTTGCTCATGGACTTTAAACCTTATGAGTAGTTATATTTTTGATTTCTTGCATACCACTGCATGTTTACTTTGAATCATCCATGCATCCACTCCATTTAGTTTACATTTTCTCATATCAAATCCACATCATGTTTAGTTCCTTGGATGCATTCATGTCATCTACATCTAAAAAATATAATATATTTATAATAATATTCCTGACTGTGATCATACTCTTCATCCCTTTTTGAATAAATCTCTGTTATACCTCATGCTACCTTTGTTTGCTATAGTATATGTTTAGGTTTGAAGTAGTTTTATACATCTCTTAAATGAAGCATGGTGCATAGTTTAAGAGTGGTGATCTTGTATTCAAAGACTTTTTAAATTAAGCATGGTGCTTAGGTTAAGAATGCCCTCTTAAATCAAATTAGATGTGGTGTCTAGGTTGGTTTTTGAGCCAATAGTATGCTATAGTGGATATTGGATATTTTATCGGACTAACCCCTGTAGGAAAATCTCAAATACAAATTGGGAAAGTCCTAAGATGAACTCACACTGGAGATGAAGAGAGACACAATAATTGTGCATTAGAGAGACACAACTCACTCGTAGCCAAGAAGAAAGAAGGGTTCCACGAAACATGATCCATGATCAAAGCACTTACTCCATGGAGTTGCGTTCTCTTGTTAACCACTAATTATTAGGAATCAAGAAAAGATTGATAAGAGAAAAACATGCAACATTCTGCACTCTCACCTCTGAGTTTGAGACATTAGAAAGAAAGGCCAACCCCTTTAAGATGATCCAACCAAGTTCTTCCACATCTCATGCTCCCATCGCTCCACACGCTGGTTTGTAATCTCTAAATTCACTATTGCTTTATTTCTATGAGTTTGAGTTGATTCATAATGCCTATATTTAAGAATCAAGACATAAGATTGGAAAATAAAATCAATCCTTTAGAAATAAGTAATTGTAAATAATAAATGTGCTATGCTAAGTAGGTTAAAACAACTTCTTTTATAGCATAGAAAGTGACCCTTAGCTTTGTGTTACAACAATGCCCTTGTCATTACTTGTATACTCCTTCAGGTATGTGTTGTCCACTAATGATTTGTAGGGATAAAATAATAAGAAGAGCTAAAGGCCCAAGCACAAATTCGAGAGTGAACAAATGATGGTAAGAGAAGGAGTGCAATAGAGAAGACAGTTGATGCATGAACAAGACACAAGACTGGCCAACCAAGGAAAGCTTCCACAAGATGTTATGGCTTCAACATGTGTTGGTGCAAAAGTGGATCTGCAAACACAAAGGGCTAATACCCGATTCAATGTTAAGGCGTGCCAGCCGATTTGACCTTACAACCAACAAAGGTGATAACTCGAATACTTTGGTCCCGACAACAGCGATGCGCCCAGATGTCACGGCCAAGAGGTATTCATGTGGAACTTGAGAACTCATCGAGTATGACTCGATGAACTCTTAAGAACTCGTAAGTAAAAGAAAAGATGCGAATTGACAAAGTCGTTGAAAATGTAGATGTAAAAGTTGTGTATAATATTGATTGGATTGCCCTCTTACATCGCTATTGGGCCTATATTTATACTCTATCCTAAAGAGTTACAACCAGGCATGACTAGGATTCTAATTCTAAATCAAATAGGACTCGTACATAAACAAACTCTACCAATTATGGAAAATAACAATACATCCATCCTGAGTGATCGGCACACAGCCATTGTCTTCCCGACAACTCCTACGTCTTCTTTCACCATCATCGGCATATCATCTTCCATCAGCATCGGCAATCGTCAATATCAGCCATCGGCACCAATCAATCACTTTTCTCGGACTTAACCATATCTCTCTCTCTCTCTCTCTCTCCTGCTGCCTTATCATCGGTATCATAGGCCATCGGTAACACCCTCATTGGCCAGTCATCACTTTTCCATCTGTCGATCCAGGCTTCATTAACTTTCCTAATTTGTGTCAGAATACGGTGTCAACACATGCCCCCAATTTTGGAGTATAAAGTCATTAATGCTCTAAAATTCTCTCCTGATAATGACGCCCTTTTCACAATCATTTCCTTTTGATAGCAATTAATTGCCAAATCCAAACAACCTTAATTCGGGTTTCCAGCGTGCACCTCGAATTTCTCAACCACCCGAACCAAATTTCCGAAACACCCACTCATCGGCAACTATTCTGTTAGAGTTGACTACCGATGAACCGACCAAGAGATCTCGCATAGTGAAATATCCCCTAAAATCATGATTGCTTGCTGTCAAATCACCTATACAATCCCTTGATCGAAGAGCTCAATAACTCGTGCAGCAAGAATTTTCCCAAGAATCTCCAAGTCTCTAGCTGTTTCTCCTTCTCCAGAAAGAAATGGCCGTCAACTTCATCGTGCCTGAGTTTAATCCACCCCCACCTTTTTACTGCAATTCTTTATCCTTCTACAAATTTACTTACTTTGCTTTCTCTCCTTCTTTTCTCTCCCTCTGTTCTTTCAATCTTTGAATTTTAGGAGTTGAGCGAGAAAATTGTTATCCCTACCAAACAACCTCACCTCCAATGCCTCGGTCCACTGGGTGACCCAGATCCTACCGATTTGATTAATGCAGAAACCAACAGGATTCTTTTTAGGGCCGAAAACTTATCTTTAGATCTATGGAAGGAGACCTTCTGATCCTGGCCAAACCCCACTAAAGGATGCAAGGATTGGTTTTTGAGGGTTAGCAAAACAAATGAAGTATATTGGGGTGAGCGCAAGATAGATCAGTGCATCAGATTGTCCATTGCTGATGTGGATAGAAACGAGTCATTGTTGATAGCTACCTCATACTTCTGGTCAGATACTTTCAATGCTTTTATTTTCGGCCATGGCCCAGCTTTCCCCACTCTCGCCGATGTCCTCATGCTCACTGGTTTAGATATTACAACTGCCGATGATGGCCAGTTGTTCGATCGTAAAGCCGAACGCAAAGTAGAAACCCGCAACATCGGCGGCTGGTCAGAGTATAACCAGAAATATCAAAAAATGGGATCGGTCGGTCAGAGAGAACATGGCACTTTTCTAAACATGTGGCTAGATAAATTCATCTTTTGCGGCCGATCGGTAGGTCCAACCTCCGTCTACTTATCGGCAACAGAAAGGTTAGCCGATGGTGGCCGATTCCCTCTTGGCCGATATCTGCTAGGTTCCGTCTATCATCTCCTTCATCAAGTGACCGAATAACTCCTACTAGGTGAACCCATCGGCAATCTAGGAGGCCCTTGGTGGTTCATCAACATGTGGCTCAATGTTCATATGCACAAATGCCTTCGATTTGACTTTTTTACACAACAATTCCCTCGAGATATTGTCGAAGACTATGAACTCGCTCACCCCTTAATTATGGTGAAGCTGTCATAGTCCTCCCTGGTACTAGTTGTAATGAAAACCAGGTCAGCCAATTCTTTCAAACTTTGTATGATGGCCTCTCCAAAGATCAGCGAGCATAGATGCCTTATGAAGACCCAGAAACCAGGTTTCCTCTCACCTTCTGATGAGGACATCGCCACGCTGGATACGTTGACACCATCGTCTTTTCCAAGTTGCAATTCATCTCTAACTCACCTACCACGTCACTCTCGGATTCAGAAAACATGTCGTTAGTGTTTTGATCATAACTTCTTCATACGACATCGAAACAGGGTGATCTTGGACTCGTTGGAAAGGGGACAACAACGCTGTCGTTTTGGATCTGGTCCCAGCTCCAGATCCTTCATGGATTAAACGTTATGTTCACACCAAGGTGCTGCGTCACCTATTTTGGGCCAACTTGGTCATGTATCGAATTCGGGCCTTAAGCCCATGTTGTGGGCGCCTCCCCCTGGTCGTCTCCAACCCTAGGTCGTTTCTCCTTTATATTCCACGCAGCCGCTGCTGTTTAGACTTGGGTTTTGTTTAGAGTTTGGTTTTCTATCGAGAAATTGAATCGTTCATTGTAACTATGGTGACAAATCCTTTTACAGTGATCTAGGGCCCCGTTCTTGATCTCCTCCACTGTGTCGATTAGTCCTTTAGAATCGAGTTCTTGAACCATCATTGAATTTTCATGTCATTTACATCTGCAATTTCAAATTGCGTGTTTATACTTTCTTGCTTGTGTTCTTCGATTTGCTTGTAGGAATAGCCTTCTTGTCGAGGTCAATCAAGCTTTGCTTGGTTGATAACCAACGGAGCAGTGGTGTAACGGTTGCAGGGTTCGAATCGTGTTGATTTGAAGCCGGATCACGAACGTTGAGTTCTCCACAATTGAATTTATAAACTACCTCTCGAAAGATCGGCCTGGTCACATCACCTTCCACCCTTTTGACAATGCTCTCGACAAGGATAATGATTTGATGATGGCAATCATCACTGCGAGAGCAATTCCAGTGAACAACTTTGGTAGCGGGAAGAACATCAACACCACCTATGAGTTTTACTACCCATCGGCATTGGATCGCCAACTGGCTTTTGGTCCACTGCCGATCAAACTTTGTTATGCCGATGTAGTGAAACCAAGAGAGACAATAAACAGCGGACTTGAGTGGATTAGGATAACTCAACTCCAGCCAGATGCCGATACGACAAACATTGATCTATCAGCCTGGGTACTAGCTCTCTTCATTACTCAGTTGTATAAACATTGGTGGGAAGAATGGAAGGTGCATCTATTTAGGGTATCGGCTCACACGTATCGTGGCATGATCGACTCCGACTATAAAGTTCCTGATGATATCATAAGTCCCCTGCCGATACCTCAATTCCTCTGCTAACTTTAACTTTATCAACAACTTACTTATTCTTATTTCAACAGGTCGATGACCTAGCGTCAACAATTAGCAGAAGTGGGAGGCCAATTATACTCCTTTAATTAGGCCCAATTTCTTTAATTGGCCACAATGCGCCGAGTCTAGCAGCTCTGATGCACCGCAACATTCGCTTCAAAAAGACGACCACCAAGCGGTCGAAAACGTCTCCATCGATAGCTGCTGCCACTTTGGCATAGGCTTTCAAGGTAAATTCTTAAATCTCTTTATTTACACTGACTTTATCTCCTACTTATATTATCCTTTCAGGGTACATCGGCTGCGATAGGAACGTCATCGGTAACTCTTCTTTGCATCAAACTTTATTCCTTAACAAATTTCATTGGTATCTCTTTCTTATATCTAACTTATGGAACTTTGGTGTTCCTAATAGTAGACTGGTGCATCGGTAAAGACCAAGAAGACTCAAACATCAGGTGCCAATGCCCCCCAGCCCAGCTAGGCTCCACCTAAGAGAAAAGGTCCAAAGAGCACCAAGACCCAGCCAAAGCGACAGGGACCGCACCATCTTCTCCACCTCATCCAGCTTCCCCGATCCCAGTAGTATCTTCTCCTCCTCCATCGGAGCCCCAGACGCAAGAAATACCAGCCGATGTATCTGAACAGATTACCGATCTGGTTGACTTGGGTACATCATCGATCGTCCCTCTAGAGCAGACAATCACTATACCCCTCAAGGTAAAGTACCGATTGCATAATCATTATCGATGACTTTATTTATAAGCTATAATCACCCCTGGAAACTTTTAGTTGAAATCACTCCATTGGCAACTCCAGTCGATCAAATTATAGTAACAGCTGCATCCCCACGCCAGAGACAGGAAATCACCCTGAAGCAAGTAAGTTATCCAATCCACCAGACTTCGTACTGTTAATACTTAATTTTGAATAACTTATTTCCTTCCTTTTCTAGGAGAAAGATTCCCCAAATAGCCTGTTCTCCATTGCTATCGACATCTCTGGTGACGAAGGCGAGGAAGCAAGATCCTCTCAGGCAGTTGGAATCACATCGGCAAAGATTAAGGCCAAGTTGGAAGACTTATTAGCTCTATTGCACCAAGACACATCCCAGCTAGTGGACGATTCTGATCCAGCCAAAGTCATATTCAAGACCCTATGTGGCCAAATTCTAGCCGATGTAGAAGAAATCTTTTTCCAAGCTGCCCACCTAGAAAGTCGTCAACTCCAGTATCAGAAGGCTGCTCAGCGCCTTGCCAATAGAGCTGCTTATGCCTAGCTTAAAGAGGAGATGCTGCAAGTAAAGTATGCTGCCGATGAGAAACACAAGAGCATCGGCATTCTGCAGTCCTCAGGAGATGAGCTGAAACAAAGGATTTCCAATCTATCAGCAAGAAGAGAAGCCCTGCTAGCTGAACTTAAGCAAGTGGAAGAGGCCCTGACTCAAGCTCACCAAGAAGAAAGCCAACTGCCCGATGCGCTCAAGACTCTTCAGCAAGAGAGAGATGTCCAAGCCCGCAAAGCACTATAGATGAAGAAGAAGTTGAAACCTGTTGAAGGTTCTTCCGATCAAGATACTCGAGAAATAGAAGAGGCCAACCAGATCCATCTGCGCACGATATCGGCCATCTAGGCTTCGCTGAATCTGTGAACTTTTCATCGGCAACTTGTTTAATTCTGTTTTCAAAAACTTCAATCATTTTGGTCCAGCCGATAGAATTGTTATCGACATTAAAACTCCAAGCATAGCTTCGGATACACTTAACATTTTGTCCAGCCGATAGGACTGTTATCGGCATTTAAACCTTTATGCATCAATCCAGATACTTGGGTAGTATTTCTTCAAATATTTTCCATTTATTGCCCTGAGAAATTCAACTCCTTCAAGAGTTTCTAAAATATAAGCATTGCTGGGAGCAGATTGATTTATCCAATAAGGACCCTCCCAATTAGGGGATCATTTTCCAAATTTTGAGCTTTTAGTCCCAATCGGTAGAATCAGTTTCCACACCAAATCTCCATCGGCAAACTCTTTGGCCTTTACCTTTTTGTCATACCACTTAGCAACTCTCTTTTTATTTTCCTCTATGCTGATTGAAGCTCTCAACCGATGCCCTACTAAATCATCCAACTCATCTTTCATAGTAGCATAGTCATCAACAGTTAGCTGATCCTGAGAAAACATCCGCCTGGAACCAGTTTTAATTTCCCATGGTAATACTAAATCATGTCCATACACCAATTGATAAGGTGATACTTTGGTTGAACCATGACATGCCATCTGATATGACCATAAGGCTTCATTTAACAATGTGTGCCATTTCCTAGGATTTTCTTCAATCTTTCGTTTAATAAGCTTAATAATTCCTTTGTTAGAAGCTTTGGCCTATCCATTAGCTTGAGCATAGTAAGGAGAAGAATTCAATACTTTAATCCCCATACCGATTGCAAACTCATCAAACTCCCCCGACGTAAACATAGTACCCTGATCGGTAGTGATTGTTTGGGGAATGCCAAATCGGTAAACAATGTGCTCCTTTACAAAATCAATCATGTTGGCCGAGGTTGCTTTCTTCAAAGGAATAGCCTCAACCCATTTGGTGAAATAATCAGTTGTGACGAGGATAAACTTATGCCCCTTACTCGATGGCGGATAAATCTGACCGATGAGATCAATAGCCCCACCCCGAAACGGCCAAGGTTTAATAATAGGATTCATAGCCGATGCGGGCACCCTTTGAATATTGCCAAACTTTTAACATCCTTGACACCCTTTGAAATACTTGTAACAATCCTCAAGTATAGTCGGTCAATAATATCCGTTTCTCCTAACCATCCACTTCATCTTAAAAGCCGATTGCTGTGCCCCACATACTCCTTCATGAATTTCGCCCATCAAGCTTTTGGATTCATCTACACCTAAACATTTGAGCAAAACTCCATCTATCGTTCGATAATACAATTCTTCTTCAAGGAGTACAAACTTTGTAGCTTGAAACCTAACACGCCTCTCAACTTTCATAGATGGATCTTTTAAATAATCAATAATTTCTTTTCTCCAATCATTGATATTGACTACCGTTAACACTTCCAGGATGGGCTGATATCCTAAGGCATGTTGAGCCAACCGATTAGCTTCTTCATTATGCAATCGAGGAATATGCTCTAATCGGAAATCCCTGAATTCCTTTAACAATTGTACACATTTCTCATAACATGCTATTAAAACCTCACTTCAGCATTCATAACTCCCAGCCAGCTGGTTTATAACAAGCATAGAATCACCAAAAATTCCAACAGCATCGGCATGAACTTCCTTTAATAACTCTAATCCTTTGATCAAAGTTTGGTACTCAGCTTGATTATTTGTTGATGTCGCAACAATCGGTAAAGAAAACTCATACTTCTTTCCTCGAGGAGAAATTAGCACTATACCGATACTTGCCCCCCGATCACATGTAGATCCATCAAAGAAGAGTGTCCAAAGAACAATTTCTAAAGCATCCACTGTTGACGGTCCTTAAGTATCAAATTTAATTATCAAATAAACAAAGAAAAGGATCCAAATGAAATTAACATCCAGACTTAGGGTTTTATCTGACAGAATTCCACAAGTTTTGGTGTTTGTCTATTTCTGCAGGGGGTTATCAGGAAATACGGAAGAAAGGCCCACACGTCGGGATTACATAGAGATATCAATGTGCCGCGCAATTATCTTACATCTAGAAGACTCCAGAAGCCACGGGAAGGAAGCGGAGGCCGAACGGGGCCAGGCACTGGGCGCCCGCCCAGTTGACCTGGGCGCCCGCCCAGTTGACCTGGGCGCCCGCCCCCTCCTGGAGTCCAAACAGGACGATCTTTCGGGATCAATTTCCACCGACCTAAAGGATCAAGGATAACCGTTCAATCATTGTCGGATTGATCCAACGGCCCATATTCACTTGAAGGGACTATAAGACCAGACCCCCTGGCCCCTAGAGGAGAGAGAGCCTCTCAACCCTAATTCATTATTCCTCAAGGGAGAAGAAGCCTCTGATTAAGCCTAGAGCCACCACATCAATTAGACATCTAGATTAGCATAGCTACATAGGATTAGAACTAGAAGGAGTCAATCTTCGATTAGTTTCCGGATCTGTCAAGAGGATTCTTGGTAATTCTGTAATTGTGCTTCTAATTGTTCTTCTAATCATCTTTGTTCTTCAATATTATGAATATGACTTTGTTCTACTTTAATATATTGCTTATGACTTTGCTCTACTTGCTTATATTCAAGATTATATTGTTCTTAGTTTATCATAGTTATATACTTGGCTTAGTTAGATTGGATCTATATACATGCTTAGGATCGTATAGCGTTTATCCATCGGATCCATGGGTAAATGATAGATATTGTGTAGACGTGGTGCTTATACCGTATTTATCTGCGATTGTACCCAATATGCCAGATCGTGGGGTAGTTCGTGATAGTGACAGCTTCATTGATGCTTATATAGTCCCCCTCTCGTGTATTGGGCTGGCAGAGCAACATTATTACAGGGGAGTGATTGCTATGTTTCTCATTTACCTTACTAATATCACTATGCATGGGCGTAGTCTTGTCTCACAATGATTGCTAAGTATGCTTGCACTAACTATGATAATGCTAGACTATATAGTTGAGAATAACTTAGGAAATATTCTTGTAGTTCGTTCTAATACCATGCTAATGACTTTCTAGAGTATCTAATTGAGGTGCTTATCATATTTATTATGCGGCTAAGTTATGATCAGATTAATTATCTTTGTCACTATTCATTACTTCATATATCTTTTATGTGACACTTACCCCTGTATGAAAGAGTTAGATAAATGTTCTCAATTATACATGCAATGATAGATACTCAATCTCATATTCTATTCTATAATCAATATTGATGGTTGCTAATCCCTTCCCAGTGGTAAAAATATAAATAACGATATCTGGAATACTTCCCGGTTAAAATGCTACATCGGTATTAATCTGTGCGCTTGCAGATCCCATTCATTATTTATTTAGAAGAGCAATTGCATATTTCAATACCGCGTCTCTCATATCATGCTGGGGATGACAACTTGGCTTAAGTGGTATGAGGGACAGGTTTGGCATTTTTGGCACCGTTACTAGAATTAGAAAACTGTTTACTTTTGGTAATGATGTTAAGAATACCCAAGAAGCATTTTTGGCGCCGTTGCCGGGGAAGGTTGATTACTAATGAGGAATGGATATAGGATTTTGAGTTATCATTCGCATCACTAATATGATTGAGCTTATCAATTCTCTCATACAGTTTTACCCCGATATTTTCTATTTTATCTTATGCAGGGGAATGTATGAATAGAAGACATCTTCCAGGAAATTTTGTTGACAATCCCGAAGCGTTATTTAGAAGAACTAGAGCCAAGCTCAAGAAGAGATCATCAACACTACAGCAAGAAGCTTCATCCAATCAAGAAGATCACCGGAACTTGTCTTCAGAGTTCGAAATTATGGCGAATAAATCAATCCGCGAGTTCTCAGCTCCCACTACGGACAACATCCGCACTAGATGTACTGCAGAGATCGATGGCAAATTTGAGCTCAAGCCTGGACTTATGAACATGGTGCAATCCAACCAGTTCTGTGGGAAGGCACACGAAGATGCTAGTGCTCATCTCCAACACTTCCTGGAGATATGCAGCACATTTACCATATCAGGAGTTTCCAGAGATGCTATACTACTTCGCCTCTTCCCATTCTCACTGTTAGGAAGAGCGAAGCAGTGGTTCTACGCTACAAAGGAGAAGAATACTATGTGGGCACTCTGCTCAACAAACTTCCTGGCTAAATTCTTTCCCATGGGCAAGACCAATGCTCTCCGTGGGAAGATTACAAGTTTTCAGCAACAAAATGATGAATCCGTTCTAGAAGCATGGGAGCGCTTCCAAGACTACATCCTAGAATGTCCCCATCATGGAATGAAGAGTTGGCTACTGATGCAGACGTTTTATCATGGGCTCGACAACAGTGTCCGAGAAACCATGGATGCTGCAGCTGGAGGAGCATTCCTATCACTTACCATATCACAAGCCACAGCTCTTGTGGAGAAGATGGCGTCCAATCAAGGTTGGAATGAAGAAAGGACCCAGACACGCAAGAGAGGTGGAGGTATGCGTCAGCTCAAGGAGGTAGACATGTTGTCTGCAAAGACCTGCTCATGAAGAAGCTCGATGATAGAGCTGGAGACAAGAAAGAAGTTATGCACATCTACGACTCTCACATGACTCGTGAGGAGTGTGGAGACACTGAACACTCAGGCAATCACTGCCCTGAGATGCTTGAGGATGTGAACTACATCAACAACAATGACAACAACTACTACAACCGTCCTCAACAAAATCAAGGTTGGAATCAACAGAGGCCTAACTACTCAGGTAATTATCAAGGTAACAATTCTTACAACAACAATAACAATTTTCCACCTTTGAGAGAGTTAGTGTCTAATCAAGGAAAGCTAATGGATAACCTATCTAAGAAATTGGCATCTAATGATAAAATGCTAGAAAATATAAATAAGAGAATGGATAATTTCTCTACTGCCATCAAGAATCAAATTAGCTTGCATAAAATGATTGAATCTCAATTAAATCAAATAGCTGCTGCTGTTCCTGCTACTAACCCCGGTATACCATCACAACCGGAAGGATTAGAATCTGCAAATCTTGTAGACATGTTTGATGCAGGTAATAACTGGAGTAACTCCGTCGCTGAATTCACTACTAACCTTCTGCCGGTCAAGAGAGGTGATCCAGGATGCCCCATCATCCCGATCTCCATCGGCATGGTGGACGTCCCAGAAGCACTCTGCGACTTTGGCTCTAGCGTCAACATTATACCCAGGGTACTCTATGAAAAATTCTTTACATATCCTTTATTAGAAACAACCATGTGTTTGTAGTTTGCAGATCAGACGATAAGTTTTCCAAAAGGAATATTGAAGAACCTTATCCGAGTTGGTACCTTGTATGCCCTAGTAGACTTCGTGGTGATAGAGACCGGTAATGATGAGAGAGCACCCATCATCTTAGGAAGGCCATTCTTGAACACCTCGGGAGCTGTCATCTACGCTAGTGCTGCCAAGATCAGTTTCTACATCAAAGGGAAGAAGGAGACGTTTTCCTTCAAGAACAAGACTACACAAATCCCAGATCAATCCAGACGTGAATCAAGGAAGAGGACCAACAGGAGGAACAGGAACAAGCAAGTGTGGACCGAATCAGCTAAGATGGTCACTGCAGTTCATGGAGGTCAAGATCATCAACTTAAGTCAACATTTCTTACCAAGAAGGATGACCCAGGAATGCCAAGCATCTATTGCTCCATAAATAGATACAACTTCTAAAAGATGACTTGTGACACCGGATCGGGCGTCAACATAATGGCCGCAGTCACCTATCTGCTCTTGTTCGGAACCATGCCCCTAAAACCAACATACATTTAGCTCCAGATGGCAGATCAGACATTTCGAGAGGTTAAAGGAATAGTAACTGATGTCCCTGTCAAAATAGACGATCATTTTGTCTACATAGACTTTCAGGTTATTGACATGGGAGAAGATGAATACGATCCACCCATCATCCTTGGAAGACCGTTCCTCAGCACCGTTAAAGCAATTATCTACATTGGAACCGGAGAAGTCCATATGCACTTCCTCTCAGAGAAGGTACGCCGTTATTTTACTGACCCTAACTACATCGTTGAAGACTCTAAGCAGGTCAGAAAGCGACGCAGCCGCAACCAGAGGAGGGAAATCATCAAGGATGGATGGGCAGACTATGAAGGAGAAGTTGTAAGGTCAGAAGACGTACAGTTTAAACAGAACTATCCTGAGGAGACCGAAGCACCGAGTCAGATGTGGATAGAGAAGATAACTATACACGAAGAAGAGGCAATGCCGGAAGTACCGACCACGCCACCCAACGAATCCCAGGACAATTGAGAAAATGAAGAGTCCCGTTTGGAGGACTTAAAAACACCGAACGCCTTGCCAAGAGGTAAACTTGGTAGTTATCCTTTCCCTTTCAATTATTTAAAACAGTTTGCTTAGTTAATCATGTTCGTACTATCTTAAAAAGAAAATAAAAATGTTAAAAAACAGTAAGCCCCGTGTGAGTATACGAGTGGCATAAAACCCATAAGTACATTCACTGTGGTGGCATAAAAATAAAATAAAAATTTCTTTTCTGCTTTATAAAATGAAAATATAAAAATAGGGAGTAACAATTATTAAGGAGTCTCAACATGATGAAGGCTAGACATTTATGCTAACATTCCACAAGCTTTGTTGTCTATTTGAGCTCCACAGAATTTAAGAATCGAGAAGACTAGCAGACGGAGGACATTCTAATCGCTGTCAGAATGCTGCTGACTTTCAAATAAACCTCTGCCACCTGCTAGCTACATCAAAAGAAATTACGTCAAAATTCAGCTTGGGGAGAGCACCCCCATTTATCTCGATAAGTATTTCTATCTATCTTTATACTTATACTATATTAAAATATAAATATACATAACTATGAAAAACCAAATAAAGATTTTATGCTTATATATATGTCTTTTGTTTAGTGTGTTTAATAAATAAATAAAGTGGCTATGCTAATCTGAATCTTAATGATAAAACTCTAGCATGGATATAATGAATAGTTGCTCTGCCTAATTTTCAAATTTGAAGTTCTCTCTCAAGTTTAGACATAACTGTTATGATTTAAAGCTTGCTCTAGACCTAAACTTGTGGGATGAAAACTTGATCTGAAGTCTAAGTTGTTAACGGATACGATATGGGAAGGTTGAGCTGCTGTTTATCTGTTCCTAGAGATGCTAGAATTCTGGAGAATTTTATCTTTGAAAAATCTTTAAAATATTGCATGATGAGTTCCTGTATGATGAGAGTTTAAATTCCTACCACAGCCATATATACATGCTTGCTAGACTTTGAGCCACACATTTACTTTTTACTGCTTATGAGCATTGAGTGTGGTCAAGCTGTGTAGACCCTTAGGAGCTTGTCATGTGGTTAAATCAAGATTTCACTTGCACGTTCACTCACATATGCTACTTCTACTCCAGAAGTACCATCCACATATATCCACTCATTTCCATCTCCAGAACCACCCAAAAATATTCTACTCCTAATCCGGGAGAGAATAGCCAAAAATATTTCTGTTTTTCCCTTGTAAAATAAATGCTCAAGTTATCTTGTTACTACCACTTGCTATATTATCTCAAGAGATGAGTGCTCTAAAAAAAGAGAGAGAGAGAAGATACGAGGAAATAAAAAGGAGCAAGTGCTTAGAACCTCGAAAGAAAAGAAAAAGTGAGACGGGAGGTAAAAATGGACAAGTGTCCGATAGTAGAATTAGGGGTACAAGATACCCACCTGAAAAAAAGAAAATATAGTGCATCTCATTCTCCTCATAAAGTTTCAAAAAGCAAGGAAGGTATGTATCCCCTCAAAAGAGCAAAATCAGAATTAGACTTCCACCATTGTTATCACCATCATCACCATACACCATTCATTCGCCACACATGCACATCTTGATTTGACTTATTGATTTGTTTCTTTGGATCCATGGTTTGACTATGCAATAAATGTCTTGTGAGTATGTATATTTTATCTCCCACCTATGAGCTCCAGATATTAAAGCCTTATTAGAGTAGGGTCAGAGAGAGAAGGCAATGTCAATATGCTTTATACCATAAATACCACATATCTTGAGAAAAGGCATATACCATCACTGCCTTGGTAAGGATCCAGAAATACCACAAAAGAGAGATATGAGAGAGTCATACAAGGAATCTCTGAGTTTTATTTGAAAATCTACAAAAAAACTCTAGAGCTATAGCTGATCAAGAATAAGAGACATGGCACTTGACTAGACTGTTCTATCTTTTAACTACTCAAGACAGAAGTGATGGTTACAACTCCCATGGTGAAAGGTAAAGTAAGTAAGTTTTAAGTCTTGACAGTTTACTCTAACTTAGAGATGAGATCTTACTTAAAAGCATGTGTACCGTCAAATTTCAAAGATATTGCAACAACTTATGATCCATTGCTGAGTCTATCCTTGCTCAGGGACGAGCAAGAGGTAAGCTTGGGGGAGTTTGTTGACGGTCCTTAAGTATCAAATTTAATTATCAAATAAACAAAGAAAAGGATCCAAATGAAATCAACATCCAGACTTAGGGTTTTATCTGACAGAATTCCACGAGTTTTGGTGTTGTCTATTTCTGCAGGGGGTTATCAGGAAATACGGAAGAAAGACCCACACGTCGGGATTACATAGAGATATCAACGTGCCGCGCAATTATCTTACATCTAGAAGACTCTGGGCGCCCGCCCAGTTGACCTGGGCGCCCGCCCCCTCTTGGAGTCCAAACAGGACTCTCTTTCGGGATCAATTTCCACCGACCTAAAGGATCAAGGATAACCATTCAATCAATGTCGGTTTGATCCAACGGCCCATATTCACTTGAAGGGACTATAAAACCAGACCCTCTGGCCCTTGGAGGAGAGAGCCTCTCAACCCTAATTCATTATTCCTCAAGGGAGAAGAAGCCTCTGATCAAGCCTAGAGCCACCACATCAATTAGACATCTAGATTAGCATAGCTACATAGGATTAGAACTAGAAGGAGTCAATCTTCAATTGGTTTCCGGATCTGTCAAGAGGATTCTTGGTAATTCTCTAATTGTGCTTCTAATTGTTCTTCTAATCATCTTTGTTCTTCAATATTATGAATATGACTTTGTTCTACATCAATATATTGCTTATGACTTTGCTCTACTTGCTTATATTCAAGATTATATTGTTCTTATTTTATCATAGTTATATACTTGGCTTAGTTAGATTGGATCTATATACATGCTTGGGATCGTATAGCGTTTATCCATCGGATCCATGCGTAAATACTATATATTGTGTAGGCGTGGTGCTTATACCGTATTTATCTGTGATTGTACCTAATATGCCAGATCGTGGGGTAGTTCGTGATAGTGACAGCTTCATTGATTCTTATATAGTCCCCCTCCCGTGTATTGGGCTAGCAGAGCAACATTATTATAGGGGAGTGATTGCTATGTTTCTCATTTACCTTGCTAATATCACTATGCATGGGCATAGTCTTGTCTCACAATGATTGCTAAGTATGCTTGCACTAACTACGATAATGCTAGACTATATAGTTGAGAATAACTGTCGAGGGTATCAACGAGGGGTACCCTCACCAATGCGTAAAACGAGACCATCCGTACACACGCGCGGCCATCGACGGCCGCAGCCTCGAAGACGGAAATAGCGTCGAGCGAATCGGTCAGGGCTCGAGCGACAACTGCCGTCGAATACGGAAGCGGGCTCGAGCGAACCGAGAGGCGTCGAGCGCAAGGACACTGTCCGCCGCCTGACGCGCGCACGAGAGCCAGGGCATTTTATGCACCTGACGCTTCCCCACCTAACACACGGGTCACGGGAGGCTTCTGTCCCATCGTTCTTTTTGCAGCCTTCCCACCGAACGACCCAGGGCGTGTCAGGACGCGGGAAACAAGGATGGAACGTCTAATCGGGATCCCCTCGAGACACCCAAGGTCAGCGCTCCAGATATCGACACCTCGTACGGCGTCCGACCCTCGACTTCACCAGGCTCCTTCCTGGAGACGAGTCGGGCGTCGACTGACCACGCCGTAACCGCTCCGCCGGATTTGCCGCCGAGCCATATAAGCGTGCATCCGCCGAACCAATCCAAGACGGCGCGCAGAGCAGAATGCAGGGGCACGCGTGATCATCACCAGGCTATTAAGACGGGACGGCTCGAGGGCATGCCGGTACGGAAACCTCGAGTAGGTCAGCGATCCATGCTGCTATCGACTCCAATTCCTACGCCTATACATGTACCCTAGGCCCTTCCTTGGAACTATAAAAGGAGGGACTCAGGAATAGAACAGCAGATCACGACACAAGACCACGCTCATACGTAGTAGAGCTCCACACTTCATACCATGCTTGTATTCGCCCCTGTACAAGCACTTAGGTGCAAGATAATACAAACTCTCTCCCCCCCGCTGGACGTAGGGCCTTCTCTTGCCCGAACCAGGATAAATCTATGTGTCTTCTTGCATCACCATCCGGGAAAGGGAGCACGCATACAAATTTACTCGTTGGTGTGACCCCCCGGGGGAAAAACACCGACAGTTGGCGCGCCAGGTAGGGGTCCTGCGTGTTTTTCATCGATTCCCCACTCCTTTCCGGATGGCTACTCTTGCCTCGCCGTTTCCGCGCTCCACGGTGATTTGGTTTGGGAGTCTCGAGTTCATGTCTATGGGCTCCGGCTACGACATGATCTTGCTCTCAGTCAAAGGACCAGGAGGAGCCCGCGTTACGCCAGCACGGTTGAAGGCCCCGAGACGCCCTCACCATCACGCCTCCCCGCCTAAGAAGAGGCGCGGACAGCACCACCGCGGCCCCTCTGCTTCAGCACGACCAACAACTCGTGCGAGGCAGGACGTAGGCCACAAGTCGGCAGCACCGTGTGACGGAGCAACAAGCGCGACGACTCAGCACCGCGCGACGACGGGAGGGGACGCGTCTCGCGCGCTCTCCCCCAACGCAGCTAGGCTACTTCCACACGGGTTGTTCTCTCCAAGAGCGGCACTGCCGTTCGGATTGGACAACGCCGCGGCGTCGCTCGCCAGGGCGATATGCCCAAACGCCCAGACATACGTAGAAAGACCGATGGTCCTCCCATGTAGTTCTGAAGCGCGGCGGCCGGCGTCCGAGCTGCCGGACCTTTCCCGAGTACAAGGCCTCCGTCGTCTAGGCCCCGGACGATACTCGATCACCTCCCTCAGGCAACGATTGCTGGAGGAAGGACGTGGGTGTTTCTACGCCGCCGAACCGGACTCCGACTCCGAGACAGATAACTATGACCCTACGAGGGAATGCTATCACATCGACGGGGCGGTAGAAGCTACTGATGAGACACGAGATGCTGCTGCGGGTGGTCGAGCCCCCGCGGCGCGAGAAGACCCCAGGATGCCTGGGAACGACGGACAGGTCGACCCACCTCCTCAGGAAGACAGAACCGCGCAGCTCGCGCAGCTGCGGGAGCTCAAGATGAAGCTCGACGAAGACCGCGAGCGCCTCGTCCTGCTCGAGCAAATCCTCGAGCAAGACCTGCCCTACCCGCCGGGTGGAAGTGTCCGCAGACGCGCTCGAGAGGTACATCGACAGATCGTCGGCGACGCAGAGCCAGAGCAACCTGTCAGCCGTTTCCCTCGAGCAGGCCAGAATGTAGTGGCAGCGACGATGCTGCTACGTAACATGCCAGAGCCGTCGAATTCCCAGGCCCGACGCATTCGAGATGAAGTACAGACATTGCTCCAGGTGGCGGCGGTTCAACAGGCCGAAAGTTCGGCGTCTCGACGATGAGGAGCTGCCACAGAGAAGCGCGATGAACAGCCTCTAAACGAAGAAGAGGTGTCAGTCCATCAACAACCTCCCCCTCGAGGTAGAAAGACCGCTCTCATCCTCCCCGTCGACAATCAACGTCGACACGACGCGCGGCACGACATCAAAGAAAATCGACGCCGCCGGCACGGAGACGCGGAAGAGCGCGGTTATAGCGCGCATCGCGGTGGGAGATACGACAGCGACGAGGACCGGGTGGCCCCCGAGCCACCAGGCCCACGGGTGTTCAGCAGGGCGATCCACAGCACGCCCCTGCCCAATCCGTTTTGACCCCCGACCAGCATCGCGAAGTACAATGGAGAGACCAAACCAGAGTTGTGGCTGGCCGACTTCAGGCTGGCCTGTCAGCTAGGTGGCGCTCGAGGTGATGATCGAGCCATCATCAGACAGCTACCCCTTTTCCTCTCCGACACCGCCCGTCGATGGCTCGAGGAACTCCCTGCCAATCAGATCCACAACTGGGTTGATCTGGTCAGAGTCTTCGAGGGTAACTTCAAAGGGACCTACATACGGCCAGGGAACTCGTGGGACCTCAGCAAGTGCAAGCAGAAGTCGGGAGAAACTCTTCGGGAGTATGCTCGACGCTTCTCGAAGCAGCGCACTGAGCTGCCGCACATCCCTGACCACGACGTCATCTTGGCGTTTGTCTCGGGCACCACCAGTCGAGACTTGGTGCGGGAATTAGGTCGCAATCGACCTCAGACCGTCGACGAGCTGATGGACGTAGTAGCCAACTACGCGGCAGGGGAGGAGGCAGTCGGCGCCTTCTTCAGCTCAGAAGGAAGAAAAGGCAAGCAGCCCGTCGACGAAGATGGGACCCCCAGTCGAGGCCTCAAGACAAATAAAAAGAAGCAGAAAGTGCGGCAGTTCCACCGGGAAGATTCCGATGACAACCTTGTCGCCGCCATGGATCGAAAGAAGCCTCGAGGCCCTCCGGATGGAGGCATCTTTGACAAGATGTTGGAGGAGCCGTGCCCTTACCATAAGGGAGGCGCCAACCACAAGCTCAAGGACTGTCGTATGCTGAGAAAGCATTTCGACGGTCTGGGGTTCAAAAAAGATACGCGCGATGACTCCAAGAAAGAGAAGGGTGGCAGCAAGGAGGACAACAAAGATGACGACGGCTTCCCCGCCGTCCACGACTGCTACATGATCTATGGCGGGCCCTCGACTCAATTAACCATGAGGCAGCGCAAAAGGGAGCGTCGCGAAGTCTTTGCGGCAAGAATGGCGGTGCCCCAGTACCTTAGCTGGTCAAGCACTCCTATCACTTTCGACCGAGAGGACCACCCCGACAAGGTAGTCGCCCCAGGCGTCTACCCGCTCGTCGTCGACCCCATCATCGTCAACACCCGACTCTCGAAAGTACTGATGGATGGTGGCAGCAGCCTCAACATCATCTACCTCGAGACCCTCGACCTCCTCGGCATCGATAGAGGACGCCTCCAGCCAAGCGCCGGCGGTTTCCATGGCGTCGTGCCAGGGAAAAAGGCACTGCCAGTAGGTCGAATTGACCTACCGGTCTGCTTCGGCACAGCGGCCAACTTCAGGAAGGAGACCCTCACTTTTGAGGTGGTTGGGTTCCGAGGCACGTACCACGCCATCATCGGGCGCCCGGGCTACGCCAAGTTCATGGCTATACCCAACTACACCTACTTGAAGCTGAAGATGCCTGATCCCAAAGGCGTCATCACTGTCAGTTCCTCCTTCGAGCACGCGTACGAGTGCGACGTCGAGTGCGTCGAGTACGGGGAGGCGGTCGAGAGCTCCACCGAGCTCGTTGCAAAGCTCGAGGCCATGGCCGCTGAGGCTCCAGAGCCTAAGCGTCATGCGGGCAGCTTCGAGGCGGCGGAAGGAACCAAGAAGATCCCGCTCGACCCCAACAACTCCGACGGCAAAGTGCTGACGATCAGCGCCGACCTCGACCCCAAATAGGAAGCCGTGCTCGTCGACTTTCTCCGTGCAAATGCTGATATGTTTGCATGGAGTCCCTCGGACATGCCAGGCATACCGAGGGAAGTCGCCGAGCACTCCTTGGAGATTCGAGCCGGTTCCAAGCCAGTGAAGCAGCGGTTGCGCCGATTCGATGAGGAGAAGCGCAAGATCATTGGCGAGGAAGTCCACAAGCTTTTGACGGCCGGATTCATCAAGGAGGTTCATCATCCTGACTGGTTAGCAAACCCTGTATTAGTTAAGAAAAAGAATGGGAAAATGAGGATGTGTGTCGATTATACTAGTCTGAATAAAGCATGTGCAAAAGTTCCCTTTCCATTGCCACGCATTGATCAGATTGTCGATTCTACCGCGGGATGTGAAACTCTTTCTTTCCTTGATGCATATTCTGGTTACCACCAAATAAAAATGAAGGAGTCCAACCAGCTCGCGACCTCTTTCATCACGCCTTTTGGGATGTATTGCTACGTGACCATGCCATTTGGGCTTCGAAACGCGGGAGCCACGTATCAACGTTGCATGCTCCACGTATTTGGCGAACATATAGGGTCAACGGTCGAAGCCTACGTCGACGACATTGTCGTCAAGTCAAAGCGACGAGGAGACCTGATCCAGGACCTCGAGATTGCCTTCAGCTGCCTACGCACCAGCCGGATCAAGCTCAATCCCGAGAAGTGCGTTTTCGGCGTGCCTCGAGGCATGCTCCTAGGATACATCGTTTCGCAGCGCGGCATCGAGGCCAACCCCGAGAAAGTCTCGGCCATCACGAAAATGGGGCCGATCCGAGACATCAAGGGTGTACAGAGAGTCACGGGGTGCCTGGCGGCTCTGAGCCGTTTCATCTCGAGACTAGGAGAAAAGGCATTACCATTATATCGACTCCTAAAGAAGGTCGAGCGCTTTTCTTGGACCCCTGAGGCCGAGGAAGCACTCGAAAGGCTGAAGAAGACGCTGACCTCGGCACCAGTCCTGGTTCCACCTCAACCTGCAGAGCCGCTGCTCCTCTACGTCACGTCGACGACCCAGGTCGTCAGCACGGCGGTGGTGGTCGAGAGGCAGGAGGAGGGACATGCGTTACCGGTTCAGAGGCCAGTATATTTTGTCAGCGAGGTGCTTTCGGAGACCAAAGCACGTTATCCCCAAATCCAGAAGCTGATTTATGCCGTAATCCTTGCCCGTCGCAAGCTGCAGCATTACTTCCTTGGCCACCCCATCACGGTGGTCTCGTCTTTTCCTTTAGGCGAAATAATCCGGAGCAAAGAAGCCACGGGAAGAATAGCAAAATGGTCGGTCGAGCTCATGAGTGAGACTCTCACTTATGCGCCTCGCAAGGCCATCAAATCGCAGGCCTTGGTAGACTTCATCGCAGAATGGACGGACTCCCAGCTCCCCCCGACCCAGGTCTAGGCGGAATTATGGACGATGTATTTCGATGGGTCACTCATGAAAACTGGAGCCGGAGCCGGCCTGCTGTTCATCTCACCCTTGGGCGTCCACATGAGGTACGTAATCAGGATTCATTTTGCCGCATCTAACAATGTCGCAGAATATGAGGCCCTCGTCAACGGTCTCAAGATCGCTATCGAGTTAGGAGTCCGACGCCTCGACGTCCGAGGTGACTCCCAACTCGTCATCGACCAAGTAATGAAAACCTCGAGCTGCCACGACCCAAAAATGGAAGCGTACTGCAAGGAGGTCCGTCGACTCGAGGACAGGTTCCACGGTCTCGAGCTTGTCCATATCGCTCGACGCTACAACGAAGCAGCCGATGAACTCGCCAAGATCGCATCGACCAGAGGCACGGTGCCGCCTGATGCATTCTCAAAAGATCTTCACGAGCCATCCGTCGACCTAGGCACGGGGGCTGGCGTCGACGCCACCACCGCCCAACCAACCAATGCTGTCGATACGCTCTTGATGGTGGAAGAGATGATGGAGATAGAACGACGACCAGGTCGACCATTCGATTGGCGCACACCGTTCCTCGACTGCCTTATCCGCGGCGAGTTACCAGAAGACAGGTCAGAAGCTCGTCGTATCGCTCGACGGGCCAAATCATATGTGATCTATGGCGAAGACAACGAGCTATATCGACGGAGCCCGACGGGGGTCTTACAACGTTGCATCACCGTGGAAGAAGGCCGAAAACTCCTCGATGACCTGCACTCGGGGGCTTGCGGTCACCACGCCGCTCCACGGACCCTTGTAGGGAACGCTTTTCGACAAGGGTTCTACTGGCCAACGGCCGTGGCGGACGCCATCGAGCTCGTACGATCATGTCACGGGTGTCAGTTCTACGCCAAGCAGACGCATCTGCCTGCCCACGCTCTTCAGATGATCCCCATTACCTGGCCTTTTGCGGTGTGGGGGCTCGATTTAGTAGGACCTCTACAAAAGGCGAAAGGAGGATTCACCCATTTGCTGGTGGCCATTGACAAGTTCTCCAAATGGATCGAGGCTCGACCCATCACCAACATCCGCTCCGAGCAGGCCGTCCTTTTCTTCACCGACATCATCCATCGGTTTGGGATCCCCAATGTCATCATCACCGACAACGGCACCCAGTTCACCGGCAAAAAGTTCTTGGACTTCTGCGATCAGCATCACATCCGTGTGAACTGGTCTGCAGTAGCCCACCCTCGAACTAACGGCCAAGTCGAGCGTGCCAACGGCATGATTTTGCAAGGACTCAAGCCAAGGATCTACAATCGATTGAAGAAATTCGGCAAAAAATGGGTCGAGGAGCTTTCCTCAGTCCTATGGAGCCTTAGGACAACACCAAGCAGGGCCACAAAATACACCCCGTTCTTCATGATCTACGGCTCTGAGGCTATCCTCCCCACAGACCTCGAGTATGGGTCACCTCGACTCAAGGCCTACAACGAGCAATCGAACAAAGAGACTCAAGAAAACGCGGTCGACCAACTTGAGGAGGCTAGAGACATGGCCCTCCTCAACTCTGCCAGATATCAGCAAAGGCTTCGACGCTACCACGACAAGCATGTGCGCAAGAGGGACCTCAACGTGGGCGACCTAGTCCTACGACGCCGGCAAAGCAATCAGGGACGCCACAAGCTGACTCCGCCTTGGGAAGGTCCGTACGTGGTGGCCGAGGTCCTGAAGCCGGGAACGTACAAGCTGGCGGACGAAAAGGGGGCAATTCTCACCAACGCATGGAACATCGAACAGCTACGTCGATTCTACCCCTAGAAGTTCTAAACTTATGTTCCTGCTTACGTTTTGTACCGAGACTTTGTAAACGAATGAATAAATAAAGTCCTTCCCTCGAAACAATTCTTCTTTCTTTGTGCCGAGAAGATTAATAAGTCACGATCTCGACGTTAAAAGGGGGCGCCGACTATGACCCATCATAGTCAGCACCCCCTCGGGGGCTACCAGGGGGACGACCCCCCCAAGTATCGAAAAAAAAACAAGAAGTTTTCTTTTCTTACGTAGTAAACCTTGCACGGTTCAAGTAGCTAAGGCGCCTCGAGCCCCTCAAAGGCCGAGGGACAACGAGTTGGAGAACTCCTACGCCCCCGGGCTACGGAAACTCTACTCACCATTGAAGTGATCGAGGTGGTCTTTTACGAAAAATCGAGCAAGAGATACAAACGTAGGCGCAAAGAGAAACGAAAGCATCAAGCGGAAAGACAAAATAAGCATTTAACAATTACGAAAGTGATACAGCATCAGTTACCCACAGAATTAACAAAGTATCGTACAAGGGGCCTCAGGCGCCCTGAGCAGGCTTGCAGGCCTCAGTCCGCGGCACGATCCTCACCACCCTCGCCTCCGCCCGAGCTAGCCTCATGAGGGAGCACCTCAGGCTCGAAAAGCTTGGCCAACCTTTCCCCAGGAGCCTCCGCGTCGTCGATCAAGGCATGGAGCCTCTCCTCGTTCTCCGTGTCGGTCTTGGAGATGTCGGTGACGAAGCCATGGGACACCACCTCCATGTTGTAGGAGAAGCCCGAGCAGACAACCGCCATCGCCCGCTTCACCCCAATGTGGAGGGCGTCCCGCACCCGATCTCGCAGCGTCGCGCCTATGTAGCACAACTGGTCGACCAGAGCGTCGCCTCGAGCGTCCTCCCTCGACTCATCCATAGGCTCGACCTCCCAAGAGGTCGAGAGATCACTTATCGCCGTCCGCACTCGACGGTTCAAAGCAACCTCCGCCTCGAGCTGAGCCTTGGCGTTGCGAGCCTCGGCTTGGGCGGCCAGGAGTTCGTCCTTGAGCCCTGTAAAAGCCAATATAAAGAAACCTTAGGAAAAACTAAGCACACCTCGGAAAAAGAAATCTGATAGAGGAAACATACCGCGTACGGTCTCCTCGAGGGCCGTGTTCTCGCCGACTAGCCTGGTGTTGGCCCCCTCGATCTCTTTGTTGGAGCGTGCCAGCTCGGTGCTGGCAACGCGGAGATCCTCGATCGCCTTGCCAGCCTGAGCAATGGCCCCACTCTTCTCCAGCAATTCTCCCTTCAGACGCTCGACGTCATTAGAGAGACTGCGGGATCGAGCCCGCTCTGCCTCGAGATCTTCGAGGGCCTTCTTCTTGGCTTCCTCCGCGGCGCCCCTGGCGACCTCGCCGTTCACATGCTCCACCTTCATCTTTCGGAAGGACTCTCGGAGAGAGTCCAGGTCGGATTTAAGGAGGCCCTTCTCCTTGTCCAGATCCGCGATAACGCTCTTGTAGGACAGGGCCTCCTCCCGGGCTCTGGACGCGGCCTCCTCGACCGTAAGAGCCCGCTCCCGTAGCTGCATCGTCTCCTCCTCCGCCTTCTTCGAGGCCTCTCGGGCCTCAGCCAAGGCAGCCTCCCTCGCCTTCTTCTCCTCCTCGAGTGCTATGAGATCTTTGTAAGCTTTAAGGAGCTTTTCCTGCGACTCGAGGAGTTGATCCTTGAGGAGGGGGAGCTGCTCCCAACCGCCCCTCGTGGCGTGTATGAAGCTGGACTTGATGCGGGAGGTCTCTTTCATGTCCTGCGAATCAAGGGTCGGATGGATTAGAATACGGAAACCAGAAAGCACCATGAGGATTGGAGTTCGAGAAACACTTACGAAATAAGCCGGGCCGAGCCCGTTGTTGATAACGTCCGAGAGGAGCCCCACCACATGCTTCATCCAAAGGCGGAGCTCCTCGACGCGTTCCCACTTCTCCGCCTCCTTCCGATCGTCGAGGAAGATGTCGGGCTCAGACGGGTCGTGGGAGGCCCGGATACGGATGCGGTCGGGGCACCAGTGCTCCATCTCCCGGTCAGCCCGCGCCTTAACGCCGCGGATGAGGCCCTCGACGGTTTCGAGGGAGCCCCCATGGCGCAGGAACAGGTCGACGAGGCATGGGAACCGTCCGTCGTCGTCCACCGTCTTCCAGGTTCCATCCTTGGTCCCCGATGCCCCAATTTCATCCTCCTCGGAAGGAAAGCGGTCCTCCCACGCCCGACGTTCCCGGAGGAACCTTGGGGCGATCCCGTCCATGCCGTAAATTGTCCTCTTGATATCGGACTCGGGGTCGGGGGGCGTGCGCTTCAGGCAGGCGAGCGCCACCACTCCATCCGCTCGCCCCGGCTCTGCCCGGATCGCGGCAGGTGCCCCCGGGAGGAGCCACGCCGGGGTTGGGGGGCCGTACACCGGCAGGTCCTCCTCCTCGCCGAGCTCTTGCGGCTCCGGTGGCACTGGCTGGGCCGAACCTTGGGGCGGAGGCTCGAGCGGTCCCTCCTCTTGGCCCGCCTGCTGCTGCTGCTGCTGCTGCTGCGGTGGTTGCTGCTGCTGCTGCTGCGGTTGCTGCTGCGGTTGTTGCTGTTGCTGCTGCCACTGTTGTTGTTGCTGCTGTTGCTGCGCCTCATGCTCCTGTGGCTGCCGCGCCGCCTCGCGCTCCCGCTGTTCATCCTCCTCCCTCTTCTTTTTCTGCTCCTCGAGGGTGCGGAGGCCGGCGGGCCAGGGAGTTGATCCCGCGACGTTGGGGGTCGACGCTTCCTCCTCCATAGGGCGAGCGCCCCCAGACGCTTCGTTACCATCGGACGTATCGCTGATGGTGATGGGTTCCCCCTCGACCCCCAATCGAGGGGGCTCAGGGGCTCCCTCTGACGCTTGCGTCTGGGGCGCCTCATCACGAGTCGGCGGCGACGGAGTAGGCGCGGGACGAGACGGAGCCCTCTCGACGCCGGCTGGAGGTTGGGAGCTAGAGGAGCCTACGAAACAAAGGGTAAGGGTCAGACGTTATGATAACCGACACAAGAACATCGCAACGCCCAGAAATAAACTACGAACCTGGTTCCTTGGAGGCGGCACCCGTTTTGAGCCTCTTTGCCATGGATGGTTGGGCCTGCTCAAGGGTCCGCTTTAGCCTGAGAAAAGGTTGGCATATGAGGAAAGGTGGAAGAATGGGAAGACAAAAACCGCGACATCAAAAAGGCTTACCCCACAGGGAGAACGGCTCACCTCCCGCCACCCCGACCAGTGGGCCTCGAGCCACCCCGCGTCAGGGCTCCAGGCCCCTCGAGGGCAGGCACTGGCCTAGGCGCGTCGGTCCCCGCCTGGCGGGCGCCGGGACTGGCGCTCCTACGGCCGGCATCTCCTTTCTCAGAGGCCGCGGTGCAACCACGAGTTAGTGGCTCCGACGCCTGGGGCCTAGCCAGACCGCTCTCCCTGGGCACCGGGGGAGGGCGCGGTGCGTCCTGGCCCGCCTTGGGCGCGGGAGGGGTGTCGGCCTGGGGGCGACGAGATCCGCTCGGACCCTCCTCTGGCGCCTCTGTCCGGGGGGCGTCGACGTCACCTCGAGGCGGGCCCTCGAGAATCCGATCGAGGCGCGACGCCATCCCCTCAGAGTCGTCGCTGTCCTCGTCGTCATCGTCATCATCGTTAGGGGATTCTTCCTCAGGCTCCCCCCTCTGCCTGGATTTGGCTCGACGCGCCTCTAATGCTTGGCGGTCGAGGTTCTTCTTCTTCTCCCCCTTCTTTGCAGAGTCCTTGGCAGACTTTAGCTTTTCGGCAGATTGGCGCCATTTGTCACGATCGACCTCGTCCTCCTTTACCGGAGGCCTCGAGGACCGGACATCAATCCGACCCTGCCAAAACAAAAGTAGACTTAGAAAAAAGAGAGGGGAGAAAGGAAACCCAGAATCGAGGCTGCGCGCAAGAAGAAAGCGTACCAGATCGATCGAGCCTGCGTCTGGTCTCATGGGCAAGCCGTTAACGTGCTCCGGCTGAAAATCACCGGCAATTGCAGCCCTGACTCGGGCCGCGACTTCGTCGTCCGCCGGAGCCTCGTTGGAGATCCGACACGCCTCGAGGTCCCGAGATGAGACGCCAGGGTCCATCTCGTCCATCCTCAACGGTCGAGACATCAAAGGGAGAACTCTCCGGTGATGGGCGGCCGAGAGGACGAGAGCGGCGGTCAAACCCTCCTGGCGAAGCTTCTTCAGGGCGTCGAGGAGGGGGTCGAGCCAAGATTGATGAGCTTGGACGACGCCGTATGTCCAGTCTGCTGGACGCTCCATGATCAGACGGCCCGAGTAGGAAGGCAGGAGGTTGTCATCGTTCCGCAGGTAAAACCACTGGGAGTCCCAGCCGGCGTGGTTGGTCGATAACCCTACCGGGATGTACTCCCGCGGCCTGTCCGTCTTCCCCGTCTTCTGCACCAGATTGAGGCATCCCGCCCGCACGGGCTTCCTTACGCCCGTGGTTCCGGTGGGGGCATGGAAAAGCTCGCCCTTGTAGAGGTGGAGCCACAGCTCCCAGTGCGGCATCATCCCCAAGTAGCCCTCACACACGGCGGCGAAGACCGCCACTACGGTGATGGCGTTCGGAGACAAGTGCTGGAGCTCCACCCCATAATGGAAGCAGAGGGCCCGCATGAAGCGGCTCGGGGGCGCGCCCAGACCGTGGCGGTGGAACTTGGCGAACGACACCACGTAGCCCTCGGGCGGCTGAGGCCCCCTGTGACTCGCCGGCGGCGCGATCCACTCTGGCGACGATAGCGAGGTACGGCGGCGCAGCAGTCCCTCTTTCTCAAGCTCTAACAACCGGCGCTCCGTCATCGACGACGGGCGCCAGTCGTCGGCGGCGACGAGTCTTACAGGCATCTCGGCTGGAGGGACGGTGGATTCACTACAGCTCGAGGAGGCGTGTGCGCGTGAGACGGCGAGAAAGCAAAGGCAACGAGAGAATAAAAGCGAGAAGGCGGAAGGGAGAGGAACGGCGGCGACGCCACGACGTATTTATAGGCAGCAGTCCGCCAACGGACAGATCCGAGAAATAAGGTAACTCCCTCCCTTAAATGCGCCACCTAATCGTCCTTTCTCTCCTCACAGGCCGGACGCTCCGAATTCCCCGCCGATACAGTGTCGCAATGTCACTTACCTCAAAAGGTGCGCCCAACGGGCAGAAAGACGAACCGGCACGGCAGCTTCCTTACTTCGTAAGCCAAGGTATGCGCCCACGATAGTCTCGAGAGGTCGATGGCTGGCCCATCGAAAGGGTTCGACAGCCGATCTCGAGCACCAAGAGTCAGGGATCCCCAGCGAGTGGTCGAAAATCGAGGCCCGCCTTGAGGACTCGCTGGCGATGTCCAAGGTAGGGTCGAGACAGTCGAGAGGAATCCCCCCGAAGGGAGGCATCGAGCCGCTGGACTCTATCGAATGAGACCGGTATCCCCGACCACGTCGACCCTGCTTTATGAGGACGCCTCCGGGCTACAGCTGACCCCCTCGAAAGGGGCACAGGTTCTCACTTGGACTACCCGCTAGGAACTCAATCTGGGGTGGAAGACGCTCGCTCTATCGAGAGTACGTCGAAACCTCCACGCAAGGCAAAGCCGAACAGAACCTTCCACCACGGGTGTTGACAGCGTTTCTGCAAATTTGGCAAAATAACCCTCGAAGGAGTTAAATACTCCCTCGAGGGCTCGGGGGCTACCCCCGCAGGGTCGCTCGCGCGCCCCCGTGGAAGCTCGACCGTAAAAACGAAAGTCTCCACTCGAGCGCCAACGCTCGAATGAAGACTCGGGGGCTACTGTCGAGGGTATCAACGAGGGGTACCCTCACCAATGCGTATAACGAGACCATCCGTACACACGCACGGCCATCGACGGCCGCAGCCTCGAAGACGGAAATAGCGTCGAGCGAATCGGTCAGGGCTCGAGCGACAACTGCCGTCGAAAACGGAAGCGGGCTCGAGCGAACCGAGAGGCGTCGAGCGCAAGGACACTGTCCGCCGCCTGACGCGCGCACGAGACCTAGGGCATTTAATGCACCTGACGCTTCCCCACCTAACACACGGGTCACGGGAGGCTTCTGTCCCATCGTTCTTTTTGCAACCTTCCCACCGAACGACCCAGGGCGTGTCAGGACGCGGGAAACAAGGATGGAACGTCTAATCGGGATCCCCTCGAGACACCCAAGGTCAGCGCTCCAGATATCGACACCTCGTACGGCGTCCGACCCTCGACTTCACCAGGCTCCTTCCTGGAGACGAGTCGGGCGTCGACTGACCACGCCGTAACCGCTCCGCCGGATTTGCCGCCGAGCCATATAAGCGTGCATCCGCCGAACCAATCCAAGACGGCGCGCAGAGCAGAATGCAGGGGCACGCGTGATCATCACCAGGCTATTAAGACGGGACGGCTCGAGGGCATGCCGGTACGGAAACCTCGAGTAGGTCAGCGATCCATGCTGCTATCGACTCCAATTCCTACGCCTATACATGTACCCTAGGCCCTTCCTTGGAACTATAAAAGGAGAGACTCAGGAATAGAACAGCAGATCACGACACAAGACCACGCTCATACGTAGTAGAGCTCCACACTTCATACCACGCTTGTATTCGCCCCTATTCAAGCACTTAGGTGCAAGATAATACAAACTCTCTCCCCCCCGCTGGACGTAGGGCCTTCTCTTGCCCGAACCAGGATAAATCTCTGTGTCTTCTTGCATCACCATCCGGGAAAGGGAGCACGCATACAAATTTACTCGTTGGTGTGACCCCCCGGGGGAAAAACACCGACAATAACTTAGGAAATATTCTTGTAGTTCATTCTAATACCATGCTAATGACTTTCTAGAGTATCTAATTGAGGTGCTTATCATATTTATTATGCGGCTAAGTTATGATCAGATTAATTATCTTTGTCACTATTCATTACTTCATATATCTTTTATGTGACACTTACCCCTGTATGAAACAGTTAAATAAATATTCTCAATTATACATGCAATGATAGATACTCAATCTCATATTCTATTCTATAATCAACATTGATGGTTGCTAATCTCTTCCCAGTGGTAAAAATATAAATAACGATACCTGAAATACTTCCCGGTTAAAATGCTACATCGGTATTAATCTGTGCGCTTGCAGATCCCATTCATTATTTATTTAGAAGAGCAATTGCATATTTTAATACCGCATCTCTCATATCATGCTGGGGATGACAACTTGGCTTAAGTGGTATGAGGGATAGGTTTGGCATTTTTGGCACCGTTACTAGAATTAGAAAACTGTTTACTTTTGGTAATGATGTTAAGAATACCCAACGTCCACCACACCACAATGTTGAGTTACAAAATCGGCCATGATCTGCCATTTAACTCCTTTAGCCGATTCATAACGTAAATCGAATTCCGACAATGCTAATATCCATTTGTCGATTCTACCACTCATAATCGACATTGATAACATGTACCGGACTACATCATCTTTACACACAACAGTGCATTCGGCTGATAGCAAGTAATGTCTCAATTTGACACAAGAAAAGTATAAGCATAAATATAATTTTTCAATAGCTGAATACCTTGTCTCGGCATCTACCAATCTTCTGCTTAGATAGTAAATCACACGTTCTCTTCATTCAAATTCTTGAATGAGAGCCGAACTGATGACCATACCATCGGTAGACAAATACAATTTGAAGGGCTTTCCTTGTTGAGGTGGAACCAAAACTAGAGGATTTATCAAATAATTCTTGGTTTCATCCAATGCTAATTGTTGCTCTTTTCCCCACACAAATTCTTGATCGGTTTTTAACTTAAGCAAAGGGCTGAAAGCCCGAATCTTACCCAACAAATTAGATATAAATCATCTGATAAAATTAATAGTTGGGCATTCTTAACGTCACTACCAAAAGTAGACTTAGTTTTCTAATTCTGATAACGGCGCCAAAAATGCCAAACCTATCCCTCATGCCACTTAAGCCAAGTTGTCATCCCTAGCATGACATGAAAGACAAAGTATTGAAATATGCAATTGCTCTTCAGAATAAATAATAAATAAGATCTGCAAGCGCACAGATTAATACCGATGTAGCATTTTAACCGGGAAGTATTCCAGGTATCGTTATTTATATTTTTACCACTGGGAAGGGATTGCTAAACATCAATGTTGATTATAGAATGGAATATAGAATTGAGTATCTATCATTGCATGTATAATTGAGAGCAGTTATCTATCTCTTTCATACAGGGATAAGTGTCACATAAAAGATAGATAAAGTATAAATGGTGACAAAGATAATTAATCTGATCAGCATAACTTAGCCACATAATAAATATGATAAGCACCTCAATTAGATATTCTAGCAAGTCATTAGCATGGAATTAGGACGAACTACAAGAATATTTCCTAAGTTATTCTCAACTATACAGTCTAGCATATCATAGTTAGTGCAACTATACTTGGCAATCATTGCGAGACAGGACTACGCCCATGCATAGTGATATTATCAAGGAATATGAGAAACATCGCAATCACTCCCCTGTAATAATGTTGCTCTGCCAGCCCTATACACAAGAGGGGGACTATATAAGAATCAATGGAGCTATCACTACCACGAACTATATCGCGATCTGGCATATAGGGTACAATCGTAGATAAATACGGTACAGGCACCACGCCTACACAATACTTATCATTTACCCACTGTACACATCGATAAATGCTATACGATCCTAAACATGTATATGAATTCAATCTAACTAAGCCAAGTATATAACTATGATAAACTAAGAACAATATAATTGTGAATATAAACAAGTAGAGCAAAGTCATAATCAACATATTGAAGTAGAACAAAGTCATATTCATAATATTGAAGAACAAAGATGAACAATTGAAGAACAATAGAGAATTACCAAGAATCCTCTTGACAGATTCGGAAACCAATCGAAGATTGACTCCTTCCAGTTCTAATCGTATGTAGCTATGCTAAACTAGAGATCTAATTGATGTGGTGGCTCTAGGGCTTGATCAGAGGCTTCTTCTCCCAAGATGAATAATGAATTAGGGTTCAGAGGTCCCCTCCTCCAGGGGCCAGGGGGTCTGATTATATAGTCCTTCCAAGTGAATGTGGGCCATCGGATCAAACCGACATTAATCGCACGGTTTGCCTTGATCCTTTAGGTCGGTGGAGCATGATCCGCAAAGTTGAAGCTGATTGGTCCCGAGGCCAGGGCGGGCGCCCAAGGGGGGAGGCCGGGCGCCCTGCCCCCGAGCCCGTCCGGTCTCCCGTTCGTTCCCGTGGCTTCTGGACTCTTCTAGATGTAGGATAATTGTGCGGCACGTTAATATCTCTATGTAAACCCGACGTGTGGGCCTTTCTTCCATATTTTCTGATAACCCCCTGCAGAAATAGACAAACACCAAAACTCCTGGAATTCTGTCAGATAAAACCCTAAGTCTGGATGTTGATTTCATTTGGATCCTTTTCTTTGTTTATTTGATAATTAAATTTGATACTTAAGGACCGTCAACAACTCCCCCAAGCTTACCTCTTGCTCATCCCTGAGCAAGGATAATCTCAGTGATAGATCAGAAGTTGTTGTAATGCCTTTAAAAGTTGACAGAACACATGCTTTCAAATGAGGTCTCATCTCTGAGTTAGAGTAAACTGTCAAGACTTAAAAGTTACTTATTTTACCTTTCACCATGGGACTTGTAACCGTCACTTCTATCTTGAGTAGTTAAAAGATAGAACGGTCTAATCAACTGCCATGTCTCTTATTCTTGATCAGCTATAGCTCTGGAGTTTTTGCAGATTTCAAATAAAACTCAGAGATTCCTTGTATGACTCTCTCAGATCTCTCTTTTGTGGTATTTCTGGATCCTTACCAAGGCAGTGATGGTACATACCTTCTCTCTCAAAGTATGTAGTATTTGTGGTATAAGGCATAGTGACATTGCCTTCTCTCTCACCCTACTCTAATAAGGTTTTAATATCTGGAGCTCATAGGTGGGAGATAAAGTATACATACTTACAAGACATTTTTTGTATAGTCAAACCATGGATCCAAAGAAACAAGTCAATAAGTCAAATCAAGATGTGCATGTGTGGCGAATGAATGGTGTATGGTGATGATGGTGATAACAATGGTGAAAGTATAATTCTACTTTTTGCTCTTTTGAGGGGATACATACCTTTCTTGCTCTTTTGAACTTTTTTTTTGAGGAGAATGAGATGCTCTATATTTTCTTTTTCTTTCCTCTCAGGTGGGTATCTTGTACCCCTAATTCTACTGTCGGACACTTGTCCGTTTTTACCTCTCGTCTCACTTTTTCTTTTCTTTTGAGGTTCCGGGCACTTGCCCCTTTTTATTTCCTCGTATCTTTTTTTTAAAGCACTCATCTCTTGAAATAATGTAGCAAGTGGTAGTAACCAAAATAACTTGAGCATTTATTTCATAGGGAAAACAGAAATGTTTTTGGCTATTCTCTCCCGGATTAGGAGTAGAATATTTTTGGGTGGTTCTGGAGATGGAAATGGGTGGATATATGTGGATGCGTACTTCCAGAGTAGAAGCAGCATGTGTGAGTGAACGTGCAAGTGAATCTTGATTTAACCACATGACAAGCTCCTAAGGGTCTACACAGCTTGACCACACTCAATGCTCATAAGTAGTAAAAAGTAAATGTGTGGCTCAAAGTCTAGCAAGCATGTATATATATGGCTGTGGTAGGAATTTAAACTCTCATCATACAGGAACTCATCATGTGATATTTTAAAGATTTTCAAAGATAAAAATTCTCCAGAATTCTAGCATCTTTAGGAATAGATAAACAACAGCTCAACCTTCCCATATCATATCCGTTAGCAACTTTGACTTTAGATCAAGTTCTCTTCCCACAAGATCAGGTTTAGAGCAAGCTTTAAATTATAACAGTTATGTCTAAACTAGAGAGAACTTCAAATTTGAAAATTAGGTATTGCAACTATTCATCATATCCATGCTAGAGTTTTATTATTAAGATTCAATTTAGCATAGCCACTTTATTTATTTATTAAGCACACTAAGCAAAAGATATATATAAGCACAAATTCTTTATTTGGTTTTTCCTAGTTATGTATATTTATATTTTAATATAGTATAAGTATATAGATAGATAGAAATACTTAGCGGGATAAACGGGGGTGCTCTCCTCCAAGCTGAATTTTGACGTAATTTCTTCTGAGGTAGCTAGCAGGTGACAGAGGTGTATTTGAAAGTCGGCAGTACCCTGACAGCGATTAGAATGTCCTCCGTCTGCTAGTCTTCTTGATCCTTGAATTCTGTGGAGCTCAAATAGACAACAAAGCTTTGTGGAACTGATTAGATGTTAGCATAAATATCTAGCCTCTATCATGTTGAGCCTCCTCAATAAATATTATTCTCTATTTTTTTATATTTTCATTTTATAGAGTAGAAAAAATATTTATTTTATTTTTATGCCACCACAGTGGATGTACTTATGGGTTTTATGCCACTCGTATACTCACATGGGGCTTACTGTTTTCTAACATTTTTATTTTCTTTTTAAGATAGTACCAACCTGATTAACTAAGCAAACTATTTTAAATAATTGAAAGGAAAAGGATAACTACCAAGGTTACCTCTTGGCAAGGCGTTCGGTGTTTTTAAGCCCTCCGAACAGGACTCTCCGGTTTCTCAGTTGTCCTGGGATTTGTTGGGTGGCGTAGTCGGTGCTTCCGGCGGCGCCTCCTCTTCGTGTATAGTTATCTTCTCTCTCCACACCTGACTCGGTGCTACGGTCTCCTCAGGATAATTCTGTTCAAGCTGTTTGTCTTCAGACCTTACCACTTCTCTTTCATAGTCTGCCCATCCGTTCTTGATGATTTGCCTCTTCTGGTTGCGGTTGCGTCGTCTTCTTCTTGTCCTGACCTGCTTAGAATCTTCAACTATATAGTTAGGGTCAGTAAAATAGCGGCGTACCTTCTCAGAGGGGAAGTGCATGTGGACTTCTCCAGTTCCAATGTAGATGATTGCTTTAACGGTGCTGAGGAACGGTCTTCCAAGGAGGATGGGTGAATCGTACTCGTCTTCTCCCATGTTAATAACCTGAAAGTCTGTATGGACAAAATGATCGTCTATTTTGACAGGGACATCAGTTGATATACCTTCAACCTTTCGGAATGTTTGATCTGCCATCTGGAGCTGAATGTATGTCTGTTTTAGGGGCATGGTTCCGAACAAGAGCCGATAGGTGACTGCGGCTATTATGTTTACGTCTGATCCGGTGTCACAAAACGTCTTGTAGAAGTTGTATCCATTGATGGAGCAGTGGATGCTTGGCATACCTGGGTCGTTCTTCTTGGTCAGAAACGGTGACTTAAGTCGATGATCTTGACCTCCTTGAACTGCAGTGACCATCTTAGCTGAGTTGGTCCACACTTGCTTGTTCCTGTTCCTCCTGTTGGTCCTCTTCCTTGGTTCTTGTCGAGATTGCTCTGGGATTTGTGTAGTCTTGTTCTTGAAGGAAAATGTCTCCTTTCTCCCCTTGATGTAGAAACTGATCTTGGCAGCACTGGCATAGATGACAGCTCACGAGGTGTTCAAGAATGGCCTCCCTAAGATGATGGGTGCCCTCTCATCATTACCAGTCTCTATCACCACGAAGTCTACTGCCCTCTCATCATTACCGGTCTCTATCACCACGAAGTCTACTGGGTGTATAAGGTACCAACTCGGACACTGAGGTTCTTCAATATTCCCTTTGGGAAACTTAGCGTCTGATCTGCAAACTACAAACACATGGTTGTTTGTAATAAAGGATATGTAAAGAATTTTTCATAGAGTACCCTGGGCATAATGTTGACACTAGAGCCAAAGTCACAGAGTGCTTCTGGGAAGTCCACCATGCCGATGGAGATCGGAATGATGGGGCGTCCAGGATCGCCTTTCTTGACCGGCAGAAGGTCAGTAGTTACTTCAGTGACGGGGTTACTCCAGTAGTTACCTGTATCAAACATGTCTACAAGATTTGCAGATTCTAATCCTTCCAGTTGTGATGGTATACCGGGGTTAGTAGCAGGAACAGCAGCAGCTATTTGATTTAACTAAGATTCAATCATTGTATTAAAGCTAATTTGATTCTTGATGTCAGTAGAGAAATTATCCATTCTATTATTTATATTTTCTAGCATTTTATCATTAGATGCCAATTTCTTAGATAGGTTATCCATTAGCTTTCCTTGATTAGACACTAACTCTCTCAGAGGTGGAAAATTATTATTATTATTGTAAGAATTGTTACCTTGATAATTACCTGAGTAGTTAGGCCTCTGTTGATTCCAACCTTGATTTTGTTGAGGATTGTTGTAATAGTTGTTGTTGTTGTTGATGATGTAGTTCACATCCTCAAGCATCTCGGGGCAGTGATTGCCTGAGTGTCCAGTATCTCCACACTCCTCACAAGTCATGTGAGAGTCATAGATGTGCATAACTTCTTTCTTATCTCCAGCTCTCCACCTCTCTTGCGTGTCTGGGTCCTTTCTTCATTCCATCTTTGGTTGGACGCCATCTTCTCCACAGGAGCTATGGCTTGTGATATGGTGAGTGATAAGAATGCTCCTCCAGCTGCAGCATCCATGGTCTCTCGGGCACTGTTGCTGAGCCCATGATAAAACGTCTGCATTAGTAGCCAGCTCTCCATTCCATGATGGGAACATTCTAGGATGTAGTCTTGGAAGCGCTCCCATGCTTCTGGAATGGATTCATCATGTTGTTGCTGAAAACTTGTAATTTTCCCATGGAGAGCATTGGTCTTGCCCATGGGAAAGAACTTAGCCGGAAAGTTCATGGAGCAGAGTGCCCACGTAGTATTCTTCTCCTTTGTAGCGTAGAACCACTGCTTCGCTCTCCCTAACAGTGAGAATGGGAAGAGGCGAAGTAGTATAGCATCTCTGGGGACTCCTGATATGGTAAATGTGCTGCAAATCTCCAGGAAGTGTTGGAGATTTGCACTAGCATCTTCGTGTGCCTTCCCACAGAACTGGTTGGATTGTACCATGTTGATAAGTCCAGGCTTGAGCTCAAAGTTGCCGTCGATCTCTGCAGCAGGTCCAGTGCAGATGTTATCCATAGTGGGAGCTGAGAACTCGTGTATCGATTTGTTCGCCATGGCTTCGAACTCTAAAGACAAGTTTCGGGTGAAACTTCGGTGATCTTCTTGATTGGATGAAGCTTCATGCTGAAGTGTTGATGATCTCTTCTTGAGCTTGGCTCTTGTTTTTCTAAATAATGCTTCGGGTGTCAACAAAATTTCCTGGAAGATGTCTTCTATTCATACATTACCTTGCATAAGATAAAATAGAAAAATATCAGGGTAAAACTGTATGAGAGAATTGATAATCTCGATCATATTTAGTGATGCAAATGATGACTCAAAAAATCATATTCATTCCTGATTAGTAATCAACCTTCCCCGGCAACGGCGCCAAAAATGCTTATTGGGCATTCTTAACGTCACTACCAAAAGTAGACTTAGTTTTCTAATTCTGATAACGGTGCCAAAAATGCTTGTTGGGCATTCTTGACATCACTAGCAAAAGTAGACTTAGTTTTCTAATTCTGATAACGGCGCCAAAAATGCCAAACCTATCCCTCATGCCACTTAAGCCAAGTTGTCATCGCCAGCATGACATGAAAGACGCGGTATTGAAATATGCAATTGCTCTTCAGAATAAATAATAAATAAGATCTGCAAGCGCACAGATTAATAACATGTAGCATTTTAACCGGAAAGTATTCCAGGTATCGTTATTTATATTTTTACCACTGGGAATGGATTGCTAAACATCAATGTTGATTATAGAATGGAATATAGAATTGAGTATCTATCATTGCATGTATAATTGAGAGCAGTTATCTATCTCTTTCATACAGGAATAAGTGTCACATAAAGGATAGATAAAGTATAAATGGTGACAAAGATAATTAATCTGATCAGCATAACTTAGCCACATAATAAATATGATAAGCACCTCAATTAGATATTCTAGCAAGTCATTAGCATGGAATTAGGACGAACTACAAGAATATTTCCTAAGTTATTCTCAACTATACGGTCTAGCATTATCATAGTTAGTGCAAGCATACTTAGCAATCATTGTGAGACAAGACTACGCCCATGCATAGTGATATTATCAAGGTAAATGAGAAACATAGCAATCACTCCCCTGTAATAATGTTGCTCTGCCAGCCCAATACACGAGAGGGGGACTATATAAGAATCAATGGAGCTGTCACTACCACGAACTACCCCGCGATCTGGCATATAGGCTACAATCGCAGATAAATACGGTATAGGCACCACGCCTACACAATACTTATCATTTACCCACTGTACACATGGATAAATGCTATACGATCCTAAACATGTATATAAATCCAATCTAACTTAGCCAAGTGTATAACTATGATAAACTAAGAACAATATAATTGCGAATATAAACAAGTAGAGCAAAGCCATAATCAACATATTGAAGTAGAACAAAGTCATATTCATAATATTGAAGAACAAAGATGAACAATTGAAGAACAATAGAGAATTACCAAGAATCCTCTTGACAGATCCGAAAACCAATCGAAGATTCACTCCTTCCTGTTCTAATCCTATGTAGCTATGCTAAACTAGAGATCTAATTGATGTGGTGGCTCTAGGGCTTGATCAGAGGCTTCTTCTCCCAAGATGAATAATGAATTAGGGTTTAGAGGTCCCCTCCTCTAGGGGCCAGGGGGTCTGGTTATATAGTCCTTCCAAGTGAATGTGGGCCGTCGGATCAAACTGACATTAATCGCATCCCTTGATCCTTTAGGTCGGTGGAGCATGATCCGCGAAGTTGAAGCTGATTGGCCCCGAGGCCAGGGCGGGCGCCCAAGGGGGGAGGGCGGGCGCCCTACCCCCGAGCCCGTCCGGTCTCCCGTTCGTTCCCGTGGCTTTTGGACTCTTCTAGATGTAGGATAATTGCGCGGCACATTAATATCTCTATGTAAATCCGACGTGTGGACCTTTCTTCCATATTTCCTGATAACCTCCTGCAGAAATAGACAAACACCAAAACTCGTGGAATTCTGTCAGATAAAACCCTAAGTCTGGATGTCGATTGCATTTGGATCCTTTTCTTTGTTTATTTGATAATTAAATTTGATACTTAAGGACCGTCAACATTAATCTTGTCGATCAATGATTGAAGTTCAGTTTTATTGGTGGGAGCAACTATTTTGTTGATGGCATCAATGGATCTTCTACTAATTTCAATTCCCCTTTGATGCACCATGAAACCAAGAAATTGTTCTGCCGATACACCGAAAGCACATTTATTAGGATTCATCTTCAAGCCATGTTTCCTTATGCACTCCAATACTTTTCGCAGATCGGCTAGATGTTTTATGAAATTTCCAGACTTGACCACCACATCATCAATATAGATTTCTACCAACTTGCCGATGAATTTGTGGAAAATAAAATTTATTGCCCTTTGATAAGTAGCACCAGCATTTTTCAAGCCAAAAGTCATGACTATCCACTCAAACAATCCAACATGACCAGGACATCTAAATGTAGTCTTAGGAATATCTTCTTCAGCCATGAATATTTGATTGTACCCTGCATTGCCATCCATGAAGCTAATAATTCGATGTCCAGCCGCAGCATCAACCAGCAAATCGGCAACTGGCATCGAATAACCATCCATCGGCGTAGCTTTATTAAGATTCCTAAAATCAATGCAAACACGAAGCTTTCCATTCTTCTTATAAATAGGGACAACATTAGAAATCCTAATCTCCTTTGCCAAGCTTCCGATATACTGCGTAAGGCATAATTTTGATAGCAGCTCCCCCATCAATGAGTATCTTTGACATCGGCTGCCCATCAACCCTGCCTTTGACAAATAGAGCCTTGAGATGTTGTCTTTCGTCATCAGAAGGCTTCTCAAAAATAGCTGTCATTGAGTCAAGTGCCAACTAAGCTATTTGATCAGGGATATCTACCTCTTCATAATCACTGAAAGGTGTAAGAAATTCCGTCGGCAACATAAATACCATGTTTACATCTGTCGATGGCCCTTTTCCCCTGGGATCTGATTGCTGCCGATTTTTAGACTTAGAAGAATTTTCTTCCCTATTTAATTCTTCTTGCTGTTCTCGCTGCATCCTCCTTTTCCGTGTCCTTGTGAATCCTACTAGACACCATTGGGGAAGTTGCGTCCTCTGCGCTAGTTGATAGTGATTCTCCCTTGATTCCATCCGATGGGTGCTAGCATCCCTGCAGAAAATAAATTCGTCGGGCACCCAGGAATTTGCCATTTCTTCAAGCTCCTCTTGGTTGCTTGGAAAATGCTCAACACGTCTACCAAGCCTGTCATGAACACTGAGTCTGCCCCCCAGCTGATCATGAACTGACATCCTTCCTCTGAATGGCTCATTAAAGCGTCGATCATCATTCTGGAATCATCGATCTGGCCGATCATACTGATTATAGCCATTGCATTCAGGGCAGTCTCTAACAGTTGGTAACTTGATGTTTTGCTCCCAACAATGAATAAAGAAGGGGCGATTCCAATGATCTTTGTGCCGATTCCACTCTTGTCGGCGTCTTTCCTCTTCTCGGCGTCGATCCTCTTGCTGACGGCGATACCGATCTTCTCGTTGCTGCCATGTTTCCCGATGCCGTCTATGAGTGATCACAATGCCGGATCGAGGAGGTCTCCCAGAGCTGCTACCCTCCTGAATCAAACCTTTGCCCTTGGCATCATCGGTAGTTACCTGATGCTAGGGATCAACTGATGTGTTTCTTTTAGCTGCTTCTGACGTCAAGACCTTTGTCTTACCTTTGGCATCCAACATGTTTGCAGGGAAAGGATGTTGATCAATCTTCATCAGCTTCTGAGTTTTGGAATTATCAAATTTAATTCTCCTAGACTCTATAGCCGATTGCAGCTGTTGCCTGAACACTTTGCACTCATTTGTGCTGTGTGACGTTGCATTATGCCACTTGCAATACTTGATCTTTTTCAATTCATCTATCGATGAAATCACATGATTAGGTGACAGCTTAATCTGCCCCTCCTGAAGCAGAAAATCAAATATCCTATCGGCCTTGGTAATATCAAAGGCAAACTTTTCTGGTTCTTTCTGGCTAAAAGGACAGGACATCGGCTTTTTGTTCTTTACCCATTCCGCCAAGCTGATGACTGGTTCTTCATCAGAATCTAAACTTGCTGCCTCATCGACAAATGACACCTTTTTGTTCCAAGCTTTCCTAGGTTCAAAAGCCTTGATATCTTGATCAGAAATCCTCTGCACCAGATGACTCAAACTTTCAAACTCTTGAGAAGCATACTTATCTTTGATGTGTGGCAACAATCCCTGAAAAGCCAAATCGGCTAGTTGCCGATCATCTAGAACCATAGTGTAACATTTATTCTTAACATCCCGCAACCTCTGTACAAAGCTCTCAACCGATTCATCATTGCGGTGCCTCAGCCTTACTAAATAGGTAATTTCCTTTTCATAGACCCCAGAAAAGAAATACTTATGGAACTGCTTCTCTAGATCGGCCCAAGTAATTACTGAATTTGGAGGTAGTGAAATAAACCAAGTAAATGTCGATCCTGACAAAGATGATGAAAATAAACGAACTCTTAATTCATCTTTATTAGCAGCCTCTCCATACTGGATGATGAACCGATTGACATGTTCCATTGTCGATGTATCATCTTGCCTAGAGAACTTAGTGAAATCTGGTACCTTGTACCAGTTTGGAAGTGGAATTAGATCATATGCAGGAGGATACGGTGTCCGATAAGAATAAGTATTGACTTTGAGCTTTATCCCAAACTGATCTCTCATATGCAGGAGGATACGGTGTTCGAAAAGATGTGTTGGTGCAAAAGTGGATCTGCAAACACAAAGAGCTAATACCTGATTCAATGTTAAGGCGTGCCAGCTGATTTGACCTTACAACCGACAAAGGTGATAACTCGAATACTTTAGTCCCGACAACAGCGATGCGCCTGGATGTCACGGCCAAGAGGTATTCATGCGGAACTCGAGAACTGGTTGAGTATGAATTGATGAATTCTTAAGAACTCATAAGTAAAAGAATAGATGCGAATTGATGAAGTCATTGAAAATGTAGATGCAAAAGTAGATGTAAAAATTGTGTATAATATTGATTGGATTGTCCTCTTACATCGCTATTAGGCCTATATTTATACTCTGTCCTAAAGAGTTACAACCAGACACGACTAGGATTCTAATTCTAAATCAAATAGGACTCGTACATAAAACAAAGTCTACCAATTATGGAAAATAACAATACATCCATCCTGAGTGATCGGCACACCGCCATTGTCTTCCCGACATTTCCTACGTCTTCTTTCACCATCATCGGCATATCATCTTCCATCAGCATCGGCAATCGTCAATATCAGCCATCGGCACCGATCAATCACTGTTCCCGGACTTAACCATATCTCTCTCCTGCTGCCTTATCATCGGTATCATAGGCCATCGACAACACCCTCATTGGCCAGTCATCAGTTTTCCATCTGTCGATCCAGGCTTCATTAGCTTTCCTAATTTGTGTCAGAATATGGTGTCAACAACATGCTTTAATACTAAAGGTAACATCTCTTGGTAAGTGATCATCACTTCTAAAATATCCTCCTTCATTCTAGCATACATATAAGTAGTGAGCCAAAGATGCTTTGAGTTACAACGTCATTTGATCCAATCTAATTAGCTCAACATGTTTAGTTCTTTATGCTTGTTCCTAGAATCACTTTCTTGATCTTGTAGCTTTTAATTCAATGATCTGAAATGTTGCACATCCTATATTTCGAAGATGATAGTCATAATCATGAAGTTATATGCATATATAGACCATCCTTCCATAATGTTGAGTAATCTAATCTGCCAAGTGTTTTAGTGCTACAAGCTTGCTAATCATTTGTTCCTATCACCCATGTTTAGATTGAGCAAAACACATAAACATCAACTTTATATCATTCAATGTGCCAAAGTCTAGAGTATAATGAACAAACCTTTTGGTTCTGTTGGTGTTTTCCCACCAACAGAGCCCATGCACTTGATCTCTGCCTTGTCTCTATGAGCAATACACACTTTAGTTAACTCTTCGAGAATCCTACAAGTGAAGATCCTAGACCTATGAACATGCACACTGAGCGAAGATGTTGCTAGCTCCTCGAACGAGTACTTAACTCCAACTCGTTGGAAGAGCAATAAACATTAGTGACACCATCTCAAGGGGTGCAACAATCATGGTCTCCACCTTTGGGACAAGATAAAGCACCTAAGGATTAACATGGTAAGAGATCCTACTCGGAGGACCTAAAACACCGAACATCGTGCCAAGAGGTAACTTGTAGTTATCAACATTTCCCTTCTGCGCACTGCATAATTTTTTCAGCATATTTACTTTTCCTTAAATGCATAATTAGTTGCACACCTACTTTACTATTTCTGCATTAGAGAAAGAAAATAAATATGTCATGCATTGCATATGGAAAATTCTAAGCCCCATGTATTTGATGTGTGATGCAACAGCCCACACACTTATCTACTATGGTGGCATAAAAATAAATTTCAGCATATTTATTTTCTTGTCTAGATACCATAAATATGAAAAGCATAAAAATATACTAATCCTGCTAAAAGATAAATAGGTATAAGAAAGTTCTAGACACCTAAAGCTTAGAGGTTTATTGCTAACACATAATCAGTTCCACAAGCTTTGTTATCTATTTGAGCTTCATAGGCTTCAAAGGATCAATAAGTGCTAACAGGCAGAAGGACGTCATATCCCCTATCAAAGTGTTGTTTCTAACAGCAAGTACCTACGACACTCCAAGAGAATCAGTACACCTTCAGTGCTCGTCAGCAATCTCAGCAGACTATGTCAACATCCAGCTTGGGGGAGAGCAACCCTCGTACAGCGAGCTAAGTATCTCTCACTTATCTATTTATTCCTAGTATGTTATGATAAGATAAAAAGATGAATAACTTTAGAAACTTAATAAATATTTTATCTTTTATAATTAATATTGCTAGCTAAGGAGAGCTCTTAATGAATCTGTTAAAATGAACCTCTAGAATAAACTCTTATATGGAAATGATGAATAGTTGCAAGTACCTTAGTTGCAAGTACTCTTATATGAATCTATTAAAATGAACCGTAATTTCTTGCAAGTACCTAGTTCAACCTTGTACTCTCTTGAGTTTTAGATACAACTATTTAGACTTAAGATTTGCTCTAAGCCTAAAACTTGTGGGTAGCAATTGCTTGATCTAAGTCTAGGTAGTTGATGGATATGATATGGGAAGGTTTTGAGCTGCTGTTAGTCTTGCTCCTAGAGATGTTAGAGTTCTAGAGAATTTTAATTTGAATATCATAAATTGCTATATGATGAGTTCCTTTATGATGAGAGTTTAAAATTCCTACCATAACCAAATACTCATGCCTACTAGATTAAGAAACCCTTCCATTTATATTTCAACCTATAAGCATTGAGGGTAGTTAAGCTGTGTAGACCCTAAGGAACTAGTTATGCAGTTAAAGTCAATATTATGTGCTCTCCATCCATTGACCTTAGCTAGTTCTGTCCTTAGAAGTATGCAACCATTTATATCCACTACATATTCACTATGTGCTACTTCTGTTTCTAGAAGTACCACCCACATATACGCACTACACTCTGTGATGTTTCTATCTTGGAAACACATACCTATGCTGCTCCTACTCTAGGAGTACACATTTACCCATCCACATTCCACATATATTTAGAAAATGTTCTACTCCTACACTAGGAGAAGACATCCAAAATATTCATTAAGTCTTATTCTACTTATCCAATAAAGCTTTAGTTATTTCAGTTATACTCCCTATTGCTATTAGTGTATTGAAAGGGATTGGATGATCTAAAAAAAGAGAGAAAAGAAAGAATGAGGACAAAAGTCCCAAAAGAAAAGAAATACAACCAAGTCCTTATTCTCAGATTAGAGAGGTATGTTATCCCTATGGAGCAATTATAGAATTAGATTTTCAGCATTAGTTATCACCCCTCATTATCGCCGTCATTCTTGTCATTCACTTCATTCACTACACTCACATGCACATATGGCTTGATTGTATAATTAGTTTATCTAGATCCATGGTTTAACTATGCAATACATGCAAGTAGGTTTGAATTGTCTTTCCCACCTATGAGCTCCACATAAGCCAATTAGAAGTAGGGTGAGAGAGAGAAGGCAACTATGACTTAGTAATATAAATGCCATATTCTGAGAGAAGGCATACTCACTTGCCTTAGAGAGGATCCAAAAATACCACATATGAGAGGCTTGAAAGGGTCATACAAGAAATCTCTGAGTTTTATTTGAAAATTTTGCAAAAACTCTGAAATAATAGTTGATCAAAGAGTGAGAAATATAGCACTCAACTTAACCGTTTTGTCTTTCAACTGCTCAAGACCTAAGAGAAAGCTAGAAGCCCCATGGTGAAAGATAATATGGGTGAGTCTTGAGTTAGAATAGTTTACACTAATCTAGAGGAGAGTCCTTATTTGAACACATGTGTACTTGTGAGGTGTGAAAGCATTATAGCAACTCCTAATCCGTCACTGAGTCTATCTTTGCTCAGGGACGAGCAAAAGGTAAGCTTGGGGGAGTTTGTTGAAGGTAGTTAACTCCTATTTTTAACTATCAACATAACTTTTATAACTGCAAAGAGATGCTCACCAACATAGGTTTAGAGGTTTGAACTAACGAATTCCACAAGTTTTGGTGCATCTATGTTTTGCAGGGGTCACATAGGAAAAGAGCTAAAGGCAAACTAATCATTGAATAAAAGTATCTCAATTGATGAATTGGACTGCACCATTGCGACGGGCTTGTCAAGATGATCGAAATCCATATATCATTTGCCCTATTTAGAGTCTCAGATGAAGGAATATGAATTTCATATGAAAATACACTTTTCTGGAGTCTAGAAGGTTCGAGAAGACACCAGAACGAGTGGGACGACAAACGGCCATAGGGGATGGGCACTCACCCCACCCCATTACATGGCCGCCTAGCTGCCGTAGCTAATCAGCTTCAACCTCATGGATTCCCGATCCACCATCTTTGAGGAGTAATCTTGAGCGTACGTTTAAGTCAGTTTGATCCAAGGGCTTTGGTGCTTCCTACGGGGCTATAAATACAAGCCCGACCCCTTGGCAGGAGGAGAATCATTATGAGTTGTAGAGGCGTCCCTCAAATGGATGACCTCTCTTCTCTATGAGTTGTAGAGGCGTCCCTTGAATGGATGATCTCTCTTCTCTAGAAAATTAGGGCTAGACATTCCAATGTAGTAGATTAGTTCTAGTCGGGAGTTAGAGAGAGTGGAGCTACACTTCGGTTCTGGAGGAGTCTTCTTTAGAGTTTTGGTATGTCATTATATCTCTTCTTTGTAATACTTATGCTTTAATATATTATCTTCTCTATTTACTTCATGTCTATTTATGATTAGTGTAGTTGTTATATCTTGGCATATAATCTCTGTTCGTATTGAGTGCTCTAGTTATCCATGGTAATTAGAGTAGTAAACACTAGTGTAGACGTGGTGTCTAGGCTATAGTTTACCTGAGTTTGCACCCAATCCCATAGATAGTTGTGGTAGCCCTAGGGGTGACAGCCCTGTTAGGCCTTTGTATTCTGCAATGTTTGGGTTGGTGTTTCGTAGAGCTTTTGGCAGCCTTCCCCCGACTACTTTCTTCTCAATCTTCTTCGAGAGTCAGAAAGGACCTGCTGCTCTAAACCACCATTGTGTGACTGGTATATCTTTTCATATTTTGTTACTTTAGAACCTAAGTAATTGAGAAGTACAAAGGAACTTTGATCTTTCATGTTGTCCTCCCGTTATGACTATCTATACATTTATTGAATTCTCTTATATGCACTTAATTGAATTATCTTATAGTATATCATTTACCCCTGCTTTAGTTTAGTTGATACTATACTAGATGTATGATGGTGAATAATCATATTCTTAACCCTAGCTTCCCTATGGTAAAATATAAATAATGATACTTGGAATACTCCTCGTAAAATACGATGATGATGTTATGTGAGCTTGCAGAATCTTTCATATTTCTTTTTGCACTAACGATCATCAACAAGAATTTCTAGCACCATTGCTGGGGATTAGGCTTTTTATTTATCTTTGCTAGTTGCATTAAGAAATGCCAACACCAGTACACTTGGCTCACTGTCCCTTGGGAAAGGGTCACCTGCTGCGTCGATGTCGCGGCCCGGTGCATCACCACCACTACGTCCGGAGCCCAATCCAGTGCCAAGAGGGCACGCACACCTACCTCACTCCCTTACGGGCTAAGGAACACGACCGCAACTTATGCCTCCTCCATGAGCACTTCTCTGAGTGCTTACACGGACCTTCCAGGTCACCACCTAAGGTCTACTTTTGACCTTATCACCACCCCACCAGCTTCCACCTATCCTAAGGAGAACTCCTCGGATGATGCCGCATGGGCCAGCATAGATTTCTCTAGGCTTGGCGACCTGGAGACTCTCCTCTAGTTCCTTGAGGCGAGTAACTATTACTTTGGTTACTCTGACTCTGACGAGGGTGACTACCACCCCTCTCGAGAGTGCTTCAACCTCGAGACCGACACGACACCCCTAGCAGGCCAAGGGGGCACTAGGCCAGCAGAACCTCAGGATGCTACACCTCCATGAGATGCGCTCTCTGCGGGTCATCATGAGCCCCGAGGAGTAGCTTCTGCCCCAGCGGGACCTCGATGTCCAGACCTCGAGCAACTCAAGGAGCTCGAGGACAAGCTCGAGGAGGATTGCAGGCACCTACGCCAGCTGCGTACGACCCTCGAGCAGGACCAGTCGGCTCGACGGGACGGAGGAGCAGCACGGCATCGCGCACGTGACGTCAATCGTCGCATCAATGAGGATGCTGGGGGAGAAGACCCCCCTCTCTTCAGCACAGCCAGCCAGAATGTAGTAGCTGGTTAGTCTAGGCGTTTGGTTAACTGAAACTAATCAGTTTGGTTCTTCAATTATTAAGCTAATTCGGTTACCTAAGAATAAGGGACCGATCGGATACTTCAAAAATGCAAAACCGAGCAAATTCGGTTTCGGATAATTTGGTTCTGTTTTGGTTCTAACTGAGAGAACCAAATTTTTAGGAAATAGAGAAAACTGCCCATTCAAATCCAAATTTGGACATCATCTCTCTTTATTTTCATGCTATCAATAGGGACGACTCAAAGAACAATACAACACAAAATAACAGTAGAACATATAAATGTTATTGTTCACTCAAATTCAAAGGAAAACAAGCAATAGTTCACCAACAGTAGCCATTGTACATCTTTATTAGCTGCTGCCTGCTGGGTCCTGGCCGTGCGTGCCTCAGCCTCAGTGGCTGCGAAGCCGCAGTGCTAGCCCACCTGGCTGTGTGTGGCGGCTAGTGGCTGCGGTGGCCGGTGGGCAGGTGGCATGACGAGGTACTTGGCAGTGCTTTGCCACAACCCGCAGGGCTAGCAGGGCTTGGCTCACATGGTGTGGGAGTCACTGGCTTGTAGCATCGAGGAGGCTAGGAGGGGAGAACTGGGAGCACCGCATGGAGAGTCAGAGAGGGAGAATCGTGAAGGGAGACGAGACTATGAGGATGAGGACAAGCGCCACACGGAGGGAGAGTCACAGTTCCTGGCCTTGTGTCGGCGTCGTGGGGTGTTGTGGGTGGGGGTCTTGCATCTGGTCTGGTGGTTGCCGGCTGGAGGGGGGGTAAGTGACTAGGGTTTGGGGATTTTGGGTTGGGCTACTTTCTACTTAGGCTTTCATAGTGTCATGGACTCATGGGCTGAAATCTTTGGTTCTATTGGTTAACGGAGCCTAGGAACCGAATTGACCTTCTAAATTCGGTTCCTCAAAACCAGGAATTGAATAGGAACTGATTTTTTTGGTTTCAATTATTTCAGTTTTGGTTCCAGTTATTTTGGTTTGGTTATTAGTTTTCGGTTTTTTATGCCCAGGTTGAGTAGCTACTGCATTCCTCCTCAGGGCGATGCCCGAGTCGTCAACACCCTAGGGGAGGAGAGTACGACAAGGGCTCCAAGGGCTCCTGGAGCATGTCATTGTGCAAAATGCTGAGAGTTCTGTCTCATGGCATCGTGATTCCCAGGCAGACTGGCCTAGGAATCGGCCACCTCCTGAGAAAGTGGCCTCGGTCCATGGCCCTGAGCCCGTCAACCCTGAGGGAGGTGCAAGGTCAAATCCATCCTCGAGCGGGTTGGCACCAACATGGACGACCGAGCCACCCTTGATGCTCGGCGCCACGACAAGGACGAAGGTGAGTCTTGGAGGTATCAACCATAGTGAGGCAGGAGGTATGATGCCGAGCATGACCGCAGTCCATCGCCCGAGCCCTCGGGTGCCCGCGTCTTCAGCGAGGCGATCCGGAGGGCCAAGTTCCCAACCTAGTTTCGTCAGCCGGCCAACCCCAGCAAGTATTCTTGGGAGACCAACCCCAAGCTTTGGCTCGTGGATTACCACCTGGCATGCCAGCTGGGCGGTGTGGATGATGACCTGCTCATCATCCGTAATCTTCTGTTATTCTTGGCAGACTAACCCTGAGCTTTGGCTCGCTAGGGCACCTCCCTGAATGATTGATCCATAATTGGGCAGACCTGATTAAGATCTTTGTTGGGAACTTCCAGGGCACATACATACACCCCGGTAACTCCTGGGATCTCACGAGCTGTCGCGAGAAGCCTAGCGAGTCCTTTAGAGACTTCATCAGGCGTTTCTCCAAGCAGTGCACCGAGCTCCCCAACATAACTGACTCTAATGTTGTTGGGGCATTCATTGCTGGCACCACCTGCAAGGAGTTGATGCATGAGCTCAGGTGCAAGACTCCCATGAGCACCAGCCAACTACTCGCTATCGCCACCAACTTTGCCTCAGGCAAGGAGGCCATTGGGGCGATCTTATCCAACCGCAAGGCCAAGGGGAAGCAGTAAGATGAGGCTGCCGAGGCCTCAGGTTCCCGAGACCCCAAGAAGAAGTAGAAGGGTCAGAAGGGGAAGTAGGGTTGGTAGAAGGACACTCTTGTCACTGTGGCGGAACAAAAGAACACCAAGCGGCCTCCCGCCGGTCCCGATCTCTTTGACGAGATGTTAAAGAAGCTGTGCCCCTATCACAGGGGACCCACCAAGCACACCCTAGAGGAGTGCACCATCCTGTGCTGCTTCTACTCTTAGGCCCCTCCCAAGGATGACACAGAGGAGAGGCAGTCTAAGGAGAACGATGACAATGACAAGGGGGATGCCTTCTCTAAAGTCAAGAACTATTTCTTGATTTTTGGGGGATGCGCATTCTGGCTCACTGTGAGCCAGAGGAAGCACGAGCTGCAGGAGGTTTGTGCTATCAACATAGCCACCCCTCCTACCTTCAGTGGTTAGAGGAGGCCATCAACTTTGACCACAACGACCACTCAGATTAGATCTCAAACCCTAGGATCTACCGCCTCATCGTTGACCCCATTGTTGACGGTCCTTAAGTACCATATAATCATCAAATAAATAAAGAAAAGGATCCAAATGCAACCAACACCCGGACTTAGGGTTTTATCTGACAGAATTCCACAAGTTTTGATGTTTGTCTATTTCTGCAGGGGGTTATTAGGAAATATGGAGGAAAGGACCACATGTCGGGTTTACATAGAGATATTAACGTGCCGCGCAATTTTCCTCAACCTAGAAGATTCTAGAAGCCACGGGAACGAACGGGAGTCCGAGCGGGCCCGGGGGCAGGGCGCCCGCCCACCTATGGCGGCTAATTAGGGTGCATCATGAGGATTATGCTCCACTGCCTCTGAGGATTAAGGAAAACTGTTCAATTAAGGTTGGTTTGATCCGACGGCCCAGATTCACTTGAGAGGACTATATAAGCAGGACCCCTGGCCCCTGGAGGAGGGCAATCCCAGTATTCATTAGTATATTTTTCAGAGAGGATTCAGAGAGAGAGGTCCCTCTAGGGTTCCAACCTCATAGGGCTTAGCATCCAATGTGAGATTAGAATTAGTTCTTCTAGATTGAGAGAGATAGAGTGGAGGTGTAGATCGGAGGAAGCCTGGCCTGTCGGTGTCTACTCCGAGGTTGTACCTGCGGGATCAAGTCTCCTAACCCGAGGCTTGCTCCTAGGATTCTTCAGTATTTCGACTTCTAAATTCTAGTAAGTTCTTTGTTCTTATTGTTCTTTGGTTTATGAGTTTACTTTAATTGCCTCTGGTAGAGTTTAGCGTAATCATTGCTAGCGTAAACGTGGTGTTTGGGCTAGGGTACTCATAGATATCCCCTATCTAGTCGGACCATGGTAGTAGCGAGGAACGTGACATTTCTGTAGCTACCTTTGTAGCCCACAATCCCGTTAGCAGGATCGGTAGGGTTTCTAGGTGCGGGTCGAACATCCTTTGTGGTGTCTAGATTCCATAAGCCTCCCCAATAGAACAGTAAATCATCCTTACCAAGGTTAGAACGAGAGTGCGGTTGTAGTCTTCTCTATACATCGCTCACATCAAATCACATTGTTTGTAGCCTAAAGGGTAGTAGCAGTAGATTGGGTTAGTCAGATGCACGCTTTTTCCAAGTGGTAAAAATATAAATACGATACTCTGGATAACCTCCCGGGTTAAGTGCTCACCGATATCCGTGCGCTTGCGGATCATTTCCTGATGGCGTTAACAAATATCAATAAGCATTTCTGGTGCCATTGCCGAGGAGAAAGACAGTTTGCTGAGATAACTTTGAGTCTTGCTATTATCTTGTATTATACTTTTATACTTTTATCTTTTTATTTTTTCCATCTTTATGGATAACTCAAATTCCACACCTATTATTGAATTTCTTGCACCTTCGGAGACCAGCCATAGACCATGGGAGTCAACAAGTCCTTTCTTTGCCCCTAATTATGACCTGTGTCCGGAGTTGATTACAATAGGTCAAAACCAACCCTTTTCTATAGCTGAGGTCCTATCTGTTAATCAAGAAGATAATGAACTTTTAGCTACACCTAGGGAATCTTTTAATCTTTCTATAAATTCTGGTTTAGACCTAGCCCTACAAGACCATGTTTTTCCTCGATATTTTCACATTGGTCTTAATCATATAACCTTTGGTAGAGTTTTTCTTTCTTTCTATGTTAGTAAAGCAAGGTATGTCTTCATTTGTGGACATCCTTCTTGCACTAGTCTTCATAAAAAATTCCTAGAGATAGAGAAGGAATCATCTCCCAAACGAGAAAAGGAAGTTTCAATAGCCGATTTCCAAACATTTCAATCCCATGATTCGCCTATCCAACCCAAACTAGTAGTGCTCCAAAATCATCTAAGGGAAGAAGAAATTGTACCTTTGGAAATTCATTTTGGGATGAGCTTAAACTTCCTATTTCATAAGAGACATATGAGTGCATATAGTCTGAACCTTCCTAAGAAGGGTTCTCTTAGAAAGCATCTCGAATCCAATCCCTTTTTTGGACATCTAGAAAGACTCAAGGATGGCATCTTAAGTGATGCAATAGAAGGAGAGCGAAGCCATTTAGAAGACAATCTCATCTTCTCCCCTTCTACGCCCACTTTTGATGACTCATTCGAACCTATCTTTAAACCCATCCTTGAGCCTAATAATTTCTACTATGCTCTTTCTCTTGAACTTCTCGATGATCCTATGAATCTCTCTAGACATCCCATGCATAAGAGTCATCAAGATCACAAGGAGGATCGAGAAGAGCAACATCAATGGCTAGTGGGCATTAAAAATCCATGTGCTATCACCATTGAATGGATGGATAAAACAAACTTGAGAGACAATCCTAGAGGAATTTTAAGCATTCATGAAGAATCATCCTTGGAGTTTGAGAATGAGAGAAACAACAGTGAGCATGGAAGTTATTTCATAAATACCTCACCAAGTCCTTGCTCATATAAAACATCTCCCCAATCAATTGGTCTCTTCAACCTTACCATATTTGAGGTCTCCAACCCCCTCTTCCTTTCTATTTATAAAAACTTTAAAGGGGTGGTTATCGATGCATATGTCTATAATAAATATTGCAGATATCGTTGAGTCGATCTTGATATAGGCACACTTAGGTTGGTGTTGGAGGGGAAACCACTTCACCAACATAATTTGATGGTTTCCCAAGGACAAGTTTAGTGTCCTAAAAGAAGCACTTATCAGATTGTAACATGAACTTTTAATTATTTGCAACATTGCCTTGTGTATTGAGCATATAAAGATAATTGTATAAATATTCCTTCGGGTATTCGTGTCACTGACCTTTCTATGATTGGAGCAAGAAGATCCGAGGAATGACAAGCGCAAGGTATGCCCAACCAATCATCATGCAACATTGAATTAAATTCATCCAATCTTGAATTTTGCAAAATTCAAGCGTGGGGGAAATACCTTACATAAGAACATCCTTTGCCATGTTGTAATGTTGGTTGTCCCCACTTTTGAGGCATGCTCAATTTTTCTAAACACTAAACTTATTTTTCATCTCCACCTGAGTAGATCTCTATAAATGTTGTCATGCTACCTTTGTCTATTCACAAGCAAGTGTTGGTTTGGAAGTACTCGACATACTTCCATTGGCATTTAAATTAAGCGTGGTGCTTAGGTTAAATAGCCTTCCTTAATCTGATTAGACATAGAGTCTAGTTTGGTTACTGAACTAAAAACTGCATGAGTAGACATTGGTATATTTTGTCGGACTAACCCCTGTAGGAAAACTTTCAATATCAACCTGGGAAGTCCTGAGATACAAAGTCACATTGGAGACAAAGGAGACACATGATGTTTAACGATTTGCACAAGGAAGACATAGCTCATTCATCATAGAGAGATGATCCATGGAACGAGACAAAGAGTGCCACAAACACGGTGCACAACCGCTAAGAAAGGAAAGCTTCCACAAGGTGATACTGTACCATCACTCTTCAAGTAAGGTAACATTTTAAGATACTTGACTATCACTTTTATAAGCTTCTCCTTGGTTCTGGCGTTCACATGAATAAAGAGACAAACATAAATTAACCAACCCTATTAATTCAACATGTTTAGTCCTTTAATCTTTGTTCTTAGTACTACCTTCGTGATCCCACACTCCTAATCATATAAGCTGAAATGTTGCACATTCAATCTTTAGAAGATATAAAAAAACATAAATATAGATAGACTATCTTTCCATTAGGTCGAGTGATCTGATCTGACAAATGTTTTAAATGCTACACTCATGATATTATTATCCATCAACTTTGTCTTGCTCACTATGCTTAAGGTTAGAGAAGAACAAATACACTTTTGGTTATGTTGGTGTTTTTCACCAACAGGGCCCATGCACTTGATCTCTGCCTTGTCTCTACGAGCAGGTACACTTCGAGCAAAACCTGAAGGAGTTTTACAACTCCCTGATTCCACCAAGTGAAGGACTTGGATCTATGAGCACAAACACACTGAGCAGGATGCTGCTAATGCCGCACCTCGAACTGCTGGACAAACGAAGAACATGGGTGACACGTATCAAGAGGTGCACATGTCAAGGCCCACACCTAATCAAATGATGCACCTAAAGGATGCACACGGTGAGAAGTCTTGTCCAGAAGACTTAAAACATTGGATCCTTGCCGGAAGGTAAAATCGGTATTTTTCCAAATTTATCTTTTCTGCATTCCTTTTCCTTTTTATTCCATCACATGCATTAGCATATTTACTTTTCCACATTAGCATTAGAAAAGAAAACAAAAATATTTGTTCGTTGCACTGCATCATAAAATCTAAAGCCCCATGTGAGTAGACTTGTGGTTTAAAACCTATAGGTATATTGACTGTGGTGGCGTAAAATAAATATGTTTTCATCTTACAATAAAAATATAAAAATAATAAGTGCATGATCATGCTAAATAAATAAAATTTGTTAGGAGGAATCTCAATATGATAAAGGCTAAGAGATTTTATGCTAATACTTAACCAGTTCCACAAAGCTTTGTTGTCTATTTGAGCACCACAGAATTCAAGGATCAAAGAAGACTAGCCGGCGGAGGACATAGTAATCGCTGTCAGGATACTGCAGACATTCAAATACACCTACGTCACCTGCTAGCTACATCAGAAGAAATTACGTTAAAATCCAGCTTGGGGGAGAGCACCCTCATTTATCCAGCTAAGTGTTTCTACTCACGTTTATACTTTACTCAAATAATAAAAAGATACATAATCATGAAAACCCAAATAAAAATTTTGTGCTTATATATATATATTCTTTCTTAGTTTGCTAAATAAATAAATAAAGTGTCTAGGCTAAACTGAACTAAAATGATAAACTCTTACATGGATATGACAAATAGTTGTTCTGGCATGTATCTAGTTTTCAAGTTTGAGCTCTCTCTCAAGTTTCGGCATAACTGTTATAATTTAAACCTGCTCTAAACCTGAACTTGTGTGAAGAGTACTTGATCTAAAGTCTAAGTCGTTAACGGATATGATGTGGAAAGGTTGAGCTGCTGTTTATCTGTTCCTAGAGTTGCTAGAATTCTGGAGAATATTATCTTTGAAAATCTTTAAAATATTGCATGATGAGTTTCTGAATGATAAGAGTTTAAAATCCTACCACAGCCATATATACATGCTTATTAGACTATGAACCATATATTTACTTTTTACTCCTTATGAGCATTGAGTGTGGTCAAGCTGTGTAGACCCTTAGGAGCTTGTCATGCGGTTAAAATCAAGATCCACTTGCACGTTCACTCACACATGCTACTTCTACTCTGGAAGTACGCATCTACATACATCCACTCACTTCCATCTCCAAATTCACCTAAAATTATTCTACTCCTATCCAAAAGAGAATAGCCAAAAATATTTTCCTATCCCTGTTATTCCCTGTGAAATAAATGCTCTAGTTATTTTGGTTACTACCACTTGCTACATTATTCCAGGAGGGTGAGTGCTCTAAAAAAATGATGAATACGAGGAAATAAAAAGGAGCAAGTGCCCGGAACCTTGAAAAAAAGGAAAATACGAGGAAATAAAAAGGGGCAAGTGCCCGGAACCTCGAAGAAAAGAAAAAGTGAGACGATAGGTAAAAGTGGACAAGTGTCCGACAGTAGATTTAGGGGTACAAGATACCCACCTAAGAGAAAAGAAAAAGAAAATATAGAGCATCTCATTCTCCTCAAAAAGCTTCAAGGTGCAAGAAAGATATGTATCCCCTTAAAAGAGCAAAAATAGAATTAGACTTTCACCATTGTTATCACCATACACCATTCATTTGCCACACATGCACATCTTGATTTGACTTATTGACTTGTTTCTCTGGATCCATGGTTTGACTATGCAATAAATGTCTTGTAAGTATGTATGCTTTATCTCCCACCTATGAGCTCCAGATATGAAAACCTTATTAGAGTAGGGTGAGAGAGAAGGCAATATCACTATGCCTCATACCAGAAATACCACATACTTTGAGAGAAGGCATATACCATTACTACCTTGGAAAGGATCTAGAAATACCACAAAAGAGAGATTTGAGAGAGTCATAGAAGGAATCTCTGAGTTTTATTTGAAAATCTGCAAAAACTCCAGAGCTATAGCTGATCAAGAATAAGAGACATGGCGCATGACTTGACCGTTCTATCTTTTAACTGCTCAAGACACAAGTGACAGTTGCAAGCCCCATGGTGAAAGGTAAAATAAGTAAGTTTTAAGTCTTAATAGTTACTTTAACTCAGAGATGAGAACTTGTTTGAAAGCATGTGAACTGTCAACATACAAAGGCATTGCAGCAACTCCTGATCCATCACTGAGTCTATCCTCGCTCAGGGACGAGCAAGAGGTAAGCTTTGGGGGAGTTTGTTGACGGTCCTTAAGTACCAAATATAATCATCAAATAAATAAAGAAAAGGATCCAAATGCAACCAACATGCAGACTTAGGGTTTTATCTGACAGAATTCCGCGAGTTTTGGTGTTTGTCTATTTCTATAGGGGGTTATCAGGAAATATGGAGGAAAGGCCCACATGTTGGGTTTACATAGAGATATTAACGTGCCGCGCAATTTTCCTCAACCTAGAAGAGTCCAGAAGCCACGGGAACAAACGGGAGTCCGAGCGGGCCCGGGGGTAGGGCGCCCGCCCTGCCTCCCTAGGCGCCCGCCCACCTATGGTGGCCAATCAGGGTGCATCACGAGGATTATGCTCCACCACCTTTGAGGATTAAGGAAAACCGTTGAATTAAGGTCGGTTTGATCCAACGTCCCAGATTCACTTGAGGGGACTATATATGCAGGACCCCTGGCCCCTGGAGGAGGGCAATCCCATTATTCATTAGCATATTTTCTAGAGAGGATTCATAGAGAGAGGTCCCTCTAGGGTTCCAACCTCATAGGACTTAGCATCCAATGTGAGATTAGAATTAGTTCTTCTAGATTGAGAGAGATAGAGTGGAGGTGTAGATCGGAGGACGTCCGGACTGTCGGTGTCTACTCCGAGGTTGTACCTGCGGGATCAAGTCTCCTAACCCGAGGCTTGCTCCTAGGATTCTTCAGTATTTCGACTTCTAAATTCTAGTAAGTTCTTTGTTCTTATTGTTCTTTGGTTTATGAGTTTACTTTAATCTCTTCCGGTAGAGTTTAGAGTAATCATTGCTAGCGTAAACGTGGTGTTTGGGCTAGAGTACTCATAGATATCCCCTGTCTAGCCGGACCATGGTAGTAGCGAGGAACGTGACATTTCCGTAGCTACCTTTGTAGCCCACAATCCTGTTAGCAGGATCGGTAGCGTTTATAGGTGCGGGTCGAACATCCTTTGTGGTGTCTAGATTCTGTAAGCCTCCCCAATAGAACAGTAGATCATCCTTACCAAGGTTAGAACGAGAGTGCGGTTGTAGTCTTCTCTATACATCGCTCACATCAAATCACATTGTTTGTAGCCTAAAGGGTAGTAGCGATAGATTGGGTTAGTCAGATGCACGCTTTCTCCCAGTGGTAAAAATATAAATACGATACTCTGGATAACCTCCCGGGTGAAGTGCTCACCGATATTCGTGCACTTACAGATCATTTCCTAATGGCGGTAACAAATATCAACACTCAACATTACCGAGACTTGACTCACCAAGGTGTTAATGGATGGAGGCAGCAACCACAACATCCTCTACGCCGAGACACTGGACCTCATGGGGATCAGTAGGTCTCACCTGAGAGCCGACGCCTTGCCATTTCATGACATGGTTCCTAGGCACTGATCCCACCCCCTTGGGCAGATCGACTTGCCCATCTACTTTAGGACTTGCAAGAACTTTAGAAGGAAGATTCTCACTTTTGACGTGGTCAGGTTCCCTGTGAACTACCATGCGATTCTCAGGAGACCATGCTATGCCAAGTTCATGGTGGTCCCCCACTACACCTACCTCAAGCTCAAGATGTCGGGCCCCAACGACATCATCACGGTCGGCACGATGAGCCAGCACGCATACTAGTGCAACATCGAGTGCATCAAGCACGCCGAGGCCACCATGGAGACGGAGTTCCTAATCGCCAACCTCGACAGGTTCGCCTAGGACCATCCCTGACCCCAAGCGTCATGCCAGAAAGCTTCGAGCCAGCAGAGGAGACTAGGCTCATCCTCCTCGACCCCAATGCCCTAGAGGGCAGGGTGTTGAGGATCAGCTCAAGCCTCGACCCCAAATAGGAAGCAGTGTTCGTCGACTTTCTCTGTGCAAATGTCGATGTGTTTGTGTGGAGTCCCTCGGACATGCTTGGCATACGGAGGGAAGTCACTGAGCACTCCTTAGACATCTGAGCCGGCTCAAAGCCCGTGAAACAACGCCTACACTGATTCGACAAGGTGAAGCACTGAGCCATCTGGAAGAGATCCACAAGCTGCTAGCGGCTAGGTTCATCAAGGAGGTATTCTATCCTAAGTGGTTAGCTAACCCTGTACTAGTTAAGAAGAAAAATGGAAAATGGAGGATGTGTGTAGACTATATTAGTTTAAATAAAGCATATCCTAAGAACCCCTTTCCGTTATCTCGTATTGACCAAATGGTTGACTCTACTATGGTATGTGAAACTTTATCATTGCTTGATGCATACTCTGGTTACCACTAAATTAAGATGAAAGAATCCAACCAACTAGCAACCTCTTTCATAACCCCCTTTGGAATGTATTGTTACATAACCATGCCATTCAGCTTCAAAAATACAGGGCCTACATACCAATGATGCATGCTCCAGGTCTTCAGAGACCTCATGGGCCGAATGGTAGAGGCATACATAGATGATATCGTAGTCAAATCTAGGAAAGCTAGTAGCCTTGTATCTAACCTAGATGAGACTTTTCGATGCCTCAGAGCGAAAAGCATCAAGCTGATCCCCGAAAAGTGCATTTTCAGAGTTCTTCGAGGCATGCTCCTTAGGTTCATTGTCTCTGAGTGAGGGATCGAGGCCAATCTCGAGAAAATCTCAGCAATCACAAGCATGGACCCAATTCGCAACTTGAAGGGTGTGTAGAGGGTTATAGGGTGTCTTGTGTCTTTTAGCCACTTTATTTCTTGCCTTGGAGAGAAAGGGCTGCCCCTGTACAGACTCCTCAAAAAATCTGAGCACTTCTCCTAGACCCCCAAGTCCCAGGAAGCCCTCCACAAGCTCAAGACATTGCTCACTAACCCCCTATCTTGGTAGCCCTCGCTGAGGCAGAACCTCTGCTGCTCTACGTTGCCACCACTGATCAAGTGGCCAGCATAGCCATTGTGGTCGAGAGGAAAGAAGAGGGGCACACCCTACTGGTCTAGAGGCTGGTATACTTCATTTGTGAAGTACTCTCCGAGACCAAGACCCATTATCCACAGATCCAAAAACTGCTATACGCAGTGGTCTTGGCTCGATAACTGCTATACGCAGTGGTCTTGGCTCGATAAAAGCTTCGTCACTACTTTGAGTCTCATCCAGTTTCTGTGGTCTCATCCTTCCCCTTAGGGGAGATGATCTAGAACCACGAGGCCAACGGTAGGATATCCAAGTGGGCTATGGAACTTGTTGACACTTACTAACACCACTTGGATACTAGGTTGTCATCTCCAGCATGGTGCCAGAGTGTACAAAGGTATTTATGAATGTAAAAGCTTTCTAGAAAATAATCTATTCTATCTGCAAGCACACAGATAAAACACCTCATTGTAGCATTTCACCAGGAAAGTATTCCAGGTATCGTTATTTATAATTTTGCTTAAGAGAACAATGGAGATGAAGATAAGGATAAAATCTATCAAGGCATAGACTAGAGATAAACTTGCAAGAACATAATTAATAATGAGGAACTGGTCACACTGTCACTTACTTCGGCAGGAGGTAAGCCATAATAATAATGATAATGAAATATAAGCTCATGGGTAATTAACACAGCGATTAGAAAATAGACTACTCCTCATATATGTAAGGTGACGTCGGATTAGCTAGAGAATGGATTCTAAGTTATCTACTATCTACTAAGTCACAATCTACTCTAGTTATCTACAAGATCATATATAGCATAAAAGACTCTTTATTCATGTATAAGGAACATTGCTAAAGTAAATCAGAACATCGCAAGACTTACTCCGCAATACAAATTCTGCCAGTCCTATCAACGGAGGGTGGACTATATAAGAATCAACGAAGCTGTCACTATCGCGAACTACCACAAGACCCGTCCAATAGGATACATTTGCAGGTAAATAACATCTAAGCACCACGCCCACTTGTGATCTACCACTTAACTCCCGCACGTCAAGAGCTAAGCGCTTTGCAAACTCATACATAAACTAATTATCAATCATAACTATATCAAATATAGAACTAGAGCAAACTAAGAACATAATAAATAGAGACATAATGCAAATAGAATAAAGTAGTAGAGAAAAATATAAAATAATACCAATCTTTATTAACGAAGATCCGAATCCAGAGCGCTAGGCTCTACTTCTCTAATTCTATCTAATCAATCCTCTAAAACTTGAAGGATTAGGGAGTAGCTAATTCTAATTCTCTGTGGGAGAGAAGTTCTAAACCCAAAGTTTGATGGCTTCCTCTAATAATGATTTCTCCTCCTCTCCTCCTGGGGTGGAGAGGCCTTGCTTATATAGCCCCCTCAAGTGAATTTGGGCCGTCGGATCAAACCGACATTGATCACACAGTTTTTCTTGATCCTTTAGGTCGGTGGAGCATAATCCGCGAGGTTGGACATGATTGGCCCCGAGGCTAGGGTGGGCGCCCAAGGGGGGAGGGCGGGTGCCCTACCCCCGAGCCCGTCCGGTCTCCCGTTCGTTCCCGTGGCTTCTAGACTCTTCTAGATTAAGGAAAATTGCACGGCACGTAATTATCTCGTTGTAAACATGACATGTGGGCCTTCTCTCCATATTTTCTGATAACCCCCTGCAGAAATAGACAAACACCAAAGCTCATGGAATTCTGTCAGATAAAACCCTAATTCTAGATGTTTGGTGCATATTGATCCTTTTCCATGTTTAGTTGATGGTTAAATTTAGTACTTAAGGACCGTCAACAAACTCCCCCAAGCTTACCCTTTGCTTGTCCCTGAGCAAACAACTAAACTCAGATGGATCAGGAGTTGCTTCGATGTTTTCTTTCCTAACAGGCACACATGCTTTTACATAAAAATTCTTCCAGATAAGAGTGAAGTGTTATGGAGCTTAGTACCTACACTTAAGTCTTAAGTAATTGAAAAACAAAATAATTAAGTCAAGCACTATTCCTCCTGTTTATACTTCGCCTTTGTTCCAGAGTTTTGCATAAGTTTTCAAAAATAAAACTCACAGTTCCCAGCTATGATTCTCTCAAGTCTCTCTATATGTGGTATTTGTGGATCCTTACCAAAAATGTCATTTACCTATAGCTAATGGAATATTTATGTGGAGCTCATAGGAGTGAAAAATAGCTCATACATATGTTGTCTAATCGAGCTATGGATCCAAAGGAACTCAGCATATAATTAAATCAAGATGTGCATGTGTCGCGGAGTAAATGATAGTAATGGTGGAAATGTATAAGTGATGATAAAACTTACTTCTCATTGCTCCTCATATTGCTATCTCTCCTCTTCTTCGATCTTTGCTTTGGGAGAACATGGGCTATATTTTTCTTCTTTTTTTTCAGGTGGGTAGTAGATACCCCTAATTCTACTGTTGGATACTTGTCCATTTTTTCCGCTCAGGTGGGCATCTTTGTACCCCTAATTCTACTGCGGACACTTGTCCATTTTTACCTCTCGTCTCACTCTATTTCTTTCTTTTTTGAGGTTCCGGGCACTTGCCCCTTTTTATTTCCTCGCATATTTTTTTTGCATAACCCATGCCTCTTCTGCATGTGTGGCGAATGATTGGTGTATGGTGATAATAATGGTGAAAGTCTAATTCTACTTTTGCTCTTTTGAGGGGATACATACCTTTCTTGCACTTTGAAGCTTTTTGAGGGGAATGAGATGCCCTATATTTTATTTTTTTCTTTTCTCTCAGGTGGGTATCTTGTACCCCTAATTCTACTGTCGGACACTTGTCCATTTTTACCTCTCGTCTCACTTTTTCTTTTCTTCGAAGTTCCGGGCACTTGCCCCTTTTTATTTCCTCGTATTCACTTTTTTTTCAGAGCACTCACCCTCCTGGAATAATGTAGCAAGTGGTGGTAACCAAAATATCTCGAGCATTTATTTCACGGGGAATATCATTGAATCTTTTTAGAGAGAGAGAATAACAACACTTGGGACAGTGAGTGATAATATTTTTAGCAATTTTAATGAATGGTGATGGATGGTGTAGTGGATGTGTGCAAGTGAATATCTTAATTTAACCACAAGAAAAGCTCCTAAGGGTTTATACAACTCGATCAAACTCAATGTGAATATAAGTAGCAAAAGATGTTAGAGCAAGTATGGCTGTGGTAGGGATTTTGTCATGCTAGGAACTCATCATGTGATTTGCAATTTTTCAAAATAAATCTCTAGAACTTAGTGTAGTAGGAACAAGATAAACAGTAACCCAAACTTTATATCATGCCTTTCTCTTACCTAGACTTTAGTTTTAGGTTCATGCTTCCCATAGGTAATAATTTTTAGTTTTAGTAATTCCTAGAAGAACTCTAATATAAAAGCTAGGTACTTGAAAGTAAGCAAACAGAGCAACTGTTCATCATTTCTATCATGCATCTTTTTGGTCTTTTTTATTATTATATATTTTTTTCATGTTTATAAAATGCAGTAAATTAAAGCAAGAAAATATTTATTGAGTTTTCTATGTTTTTCTCTTTAAGATAAAATAAAACACTAAAACCGAAAAGAATAAATAAGAAGAGCAAATAAAAATTTACTTGATAAAATAGGGAGAAACTCCCCAAAGCTGGATGTGGTTGTCGGTCTTACCCAATGTTCCAGAATCGCATCATGGTGGTGATGTTGTCGTTCATTGTCGTGGTGTCTTGTCTCAGTTTTTGTACTGCAGTGGCGTGGTCTTGGTTCCACTTTTGTTGTTGTTCCAGGAGTCGTCCATGTTCCACTTGCGTATTCTAGATGTCGAGGACGGTGTTGTCGGTACGGGTGAAGAAGGCACCGGCCTCTTGGTAGTAGTCATTCGTGAAAGCATAAGAGGCGTCGGAGTACCGTCCTGCATCAAATTGGGGCAGGGGTCTGGACCCTAAAGCTCCGTATGGATCAGTGGAGTACCTACCCGTATGGAAAGACGGGTTTGTCCACTGGTGATCTTGGCTCTCCGGCCATGTCTCCTGTGTTGGCTCTTATGGTTGAGCATGTCGAACCCATGGGTCTCAAAGGACTCGGGGGTTGTAGTTGCAATAATGCAGGTGCGCTGCTTCCTCCAGCCCGGGATCAGCTCCATACCAGGTGCGTTCTTGATGGGTTGTCATCCTTTCAGATGCTACTCGTTGTGGAGCTCTCTGGTTTACCGATGTCACTGCAATCTCAATCAAATAATTTTGAACAACATAGAGGCCAAGGTTCGGGTTAGGTAACCGAATCTTGCCTTTATTATCATATAACATATACATTATGTTTCCCTCTGTTTTCAACATCCGAGCTTGCCTAAATGTGTTATAGCCATGATAAATTCGTAACTCGTCAATGAATTCCAATGACGAGTTTTCTAGCAAATGAAGACTAGAGGCTAGACGAGTGATAAGTGAATTACAACCTACAGGTCCCTGAAGACTAGGTATACTAAGCCAATGAGAAACCAAAAGTGTAACAGGTGAAGTGGGTACTTTATTTATAGCAGCATATAGAAGTTGTAAATCTCCTACTCTTACTTTTGTAATATCATCATGATGGAAAAGATTGTACCCGAGCCATTTGTGGAACATCCGAAGAGTGGGGTGTTCCATGTCGCTGGTTCGGGCTTGGCTATAAAACTCATCTCTAGATATCTCTCTCCAGAACTGGTGTCTCTCAAAATTGGGTAAGTCGGAGTCAATGTCCAGGATGCATCTTGAAGAGAAACCGAGATGGTCACTCATTTCTCTCCAAGACAACATAATGTCCTGTTTGAACATCCGAAAAGCGATTCCCCCCTCATAATATTGTAAAGTGCAAAGAAATTCAAGGGTGAGAAGACGGGAACCCAGCTCAGTTATGTTCCAAAAATTTCTCCATCCCACCATCTGAAAAATCAAATGAAATTCAGTATCCATACCTGTTTCTTTTAGCAAGATAGGATCAAGAGTGGGGGTGTGAATGAAATGTTTGTTCTTTTAGCTGCTGGTAAACTTCCTTTTCCCTGCGGGTCTTCAGTCCAAGGTCTCCTATCTTGAGGATGACCTTGACTTGCTGATCAGATGAAGATGATGGAGCTTGCGGGGGCGTCGGGTCATTGCTCATCTCTGACTAGTGCGAGGAGTGTCGGGACGAACTCCTCGTACCTATGTTCTTGAAGGCCTTCCCTACGTTCTTCACCTTCTTGAACATCCTGCAAACAAAAGTTGACACAACTAGTGGAAAATGTGAGAGAAAAATGTTAGTGGTCAGCTGTCCGAAATGTCAGAAGTCTAGGGGTTAGTCGTTCAAGACAAGTTTTTATTTTGGCAGCACCTTCCCCTAAACAACTTTTACTTCCGCTCTGGACAACGGGATCACTACTTACTAGGTGAACCTTACTCTCTCACTCAAAGACTACCAACCTCTCTTCCACTCTTCTCCTCCTCTCTACTCTCCTTCTTACTTCACTACAAGAGCTCCTTCTCTGGAAACTGAAACTTGCGTGGTTTTCTGGAATGCTTGTGTGAAGAAGTTGGAGGCAGGAAGTGGAAATTTATAGGAGGAAGGGGGGACAGGGCGGGCGCCCTCTGTAGGTGGGCGGGCGCCCACCTTTGGTGGCCATCCTGGCTGTAAATTTTCTATTCCCTCCTTTCCTTAACTCTTACGCAGAATAATAGTTCATGGGTGGTGGTTGGTCGGTGGAAAAGTGCTGGTGAGTGGAGTTATGTTGGTGGATCAAATAATGTGATGGGATGTGTGTGAGGTGTGGTGTTTGACATGTGGGACTCAAGGAGTGTGGGTGATGCTTCTAGAAGATTACTATAATTAAATATAATGCAGGAAAATCTATGAGAATTGAAACTTATTGAAAAATGATCATGAAAAAATATTTTTGTGCCTCCACACTAATTACCATAAATATTATTTATATGGGGCTTTTCATTATTATAATAATTCTATGAATAAATATGATTAATGCAAGAATTAATTATGCAAGAATTTAAATGATGTGGATAAATACCGATTTACCTCCCGGCGAGGGTTTGGGATTTTTAGGTCCCCCAAGCTGGACCTCCAAATCTTTTAATCTTCTGAATTACCTTCCTTCGGAGATGGTGTCTCCAGTGGTTCTTCTTCATGAACTTCCTTCACTGTAGAGTCTCTCTCTGGTCTGGGTTTGAATGTGAAGTGTTCTTCTTTTCCGTTTATGTTGAACTTGATTTCTCCCTTTCCAACGTCAATGTGAGCATTGGCAGTGCTCAGAAATGGCCTTCCAAGGATAATGGACACTTTTGAGTCGGGACTCATGTCCAGTACCACGAAGTCTACTGGCACAAGGAAATCTCTGATCTTGACTGGGATGTTTTCGGCGATGCCCAACAGGTGTCGAACTGATTGATCTGCTAGTTGTAGGCACATTGATGTTGGTTCTAGGGTCGTATGCTCAAGCTTCTCGTAGACTGATGCTGGCATCACACTGACACTTGCTCCGAGATCACAAAGTGCATTGTTGAAGTGTTGGTTTCTGATCGAGCAATCAATAGTGGGGCATCCTGGATCCTTCTTCTTCCTTGGTGGTTTATTGAGGATGGCCGCACTACATTCTTCTGTCAGCTTGATAACCTTAGTGGTGGGCAGTGGTCACTTTTTGTTAAGAATATTTCTGATGTACTTTGCATATGTGGGTACCTGTATGGCATCAAGCAGAGGTATGTTGACATATAATTTCTGAATGACCTCTACAAACTTACCAAATTGCTCATCCGACTGCAGTCCTCTGTTTCTTCTGGGAAATGGCAAATAGTTGGTGTCGTAAAAATCTTTCCTCATTTCTATAGTTCTTGGTGGTTGTAGCAGATCTTCTGCTTCAACTGGGCTTTCTTCTTCTGTCACTGCTGGTTGCACTGGTGCTGTTGTTCTTTGTTTCTCTTTTGGGTGTGGGGGATCCCTGGTGGCTTTGCCTCCTCTAGTAGTTATGTTCTTTACCTTTGCTATTGGGTTGACTCGAAGTAGGTTGATATTTGTATGCTGTCTCAATGGCCCTTTGATCTTGTTTGAACTTGGCCCTCTGGTCAATCCAATGGAGCAAATTTTCCATCTTGGTTGATAATGCATTTACTTCTTCTGGTATTTCTTCAGTTTGATGACATTGTTGAGCTTCATCTTGGAACCAGCTTTGGTTTTCTGCTATCTTATCCAAAAGTATCTCTGCTTTTCCAATTGTAAACTCCAAGAATGATCCTTTAGCAGATGCATCTAGGTACTCACGAGCCTTCTGGGTTAATCCATGGTAGAAAGTCTGCATAAGTAACCATGTGGTCATTCCATGGTGAGGACAATCTGATATGTATCCTTGAAAATGCTCCCATGCTTCTGAAATGGTTTCTGTCTTCTGCTGTTGGAAACTGACAATATTTCCTCTTAAGGTAGTTGTTTTGCCTATAGGGAAAAACTTTGATAGAAAGGCATCTGACAAGTTCGTCCAGTTGTTGATGTTATCTTGATGGTTGTAGAACCACTTCCTCGCTTTCCCTTCTAGTGAGAATGGAAAGAGGCGAAGCAGTATGACGTCTTTGTCAACTCCGTTGATGCGGATTGTGCTTCCAATCTCTAAGAAATTCTGCAAGTGTGCACTAGCATCTTCATGTGCCTTTCCATTGAATTGTGTAGCTTGCACCAAATTGATGAGGCTTGACTTGAGCTCAAACTCGGGTGCTCCTTCTTCTACTGCAAATCTTGGACCAGTTGGAATGTTCTCAAGACTTGGAGCAGAGAATTCTTGCAAGGTCGTTTGTGTCATAGCTTCAACAATTGGTAGGTAGCTTCTTCTTTCTTTCTTGATTGCTTTGGTTTTGATGATGAAGAGTTGAATGTACCAAAGTCAATCCTGATATACCCTGTATAAAAATATAAACATAGAAAAACAACAGGGTGAACCTGCCAAAGCAGAGGTGCCTTGTTATGATTTCTCACTTAGTAGCTATTTTTATGCAATTATTTCTCCATAGTCTAGTCTAATATTTTATATGAATAACCTTGACTGATTTCCTGACTTTCCTTACCGTTTCTATATGTTTCCCTTTTGTGTTCCCCGGCAACGGCGCCAAAAATGCTTGTTGACACTTACTAACACCACTTGGATACTAGGTTGTCATCCCCAACATGGTGCTAGAGTGTACAAAGGTATTTATGAATGTAAAAGCTTTCTAGAAAATAATCTATTCTATCCACAAGCGCACAGATAAAACACCTCATTGTAGCATTTCACCAGAAAAGTATTTCAGGTATCGTTATTTATAATTTTGCTTAAGAGAACAATGGAGATGAAGATAAGGATAAAATCTATCAAGGCATAGACTAGAGATAAACTTGCAAGAACATGATTACTAATGAGGAACTCATCACACAGTCACTTACTTCGGCAGGGGGTAAGCCATAATAATAATGATAATGAAATATAAGCTCATGGGTAATTAACACAGCGATTAGAAAATAGACTACTCCTCATATATGTAAGGTGACGTCGGATTAGCTAGAGAATAGATTCTAAGTTATCTACTATCTACTAAGTCACAATCTACTCTAGTTATCTACAAGATCATATATAGCATAAAAGACTCTTTATTCATGTATAAGGAACATTGCTAAAGTAAATTAGAACATCGCAAGACTTACTCCGCAATACAAATTCTGTAGTCCTATCAACGGAGGGTGGACTATATAAGAATCAACGAAGCTGTCACTATCGTGAACTACCACACAACCCGGACAATAGGATACATTTGCAGGTAAATAACATCTAAGCACCACGCCCACATGTGATCTACCACTTAACTCCCGCGCGTCAAGAGCTAAGCGCTTTGCAAACTCATACATAAACTCATTATCAATCATAACTATATCAAATATAGAACTAGAGCAAACTAAGAACATAATAAATAGAGACACAATGCAATTAGAATAAAGTAGTAGAGAAAGATATGAAATAATACCAATCTTTATTAACGAAGATCCGAATCTAGAATGCTAGGCTCTACTTCTCTAATTCTATCTAATCAATCCTCTAAAACTTGAAGGATTAGGGAGTACCTAATTCTAATTCTCTGTGGGAGAGAAGTTCTAAACCCTAACTTTGATGGCTTCCTCTGATAATGATTTCTCCTCCTCTCCCCCTGGGGTGGAGAGGCCTTGCTTATATAGTCCCCTCAAGTGAATTTGGGCCGTCGGATCAAACCGACATTGATCGCACGGTTTTCCTTGATCCTTTAGGTCGGTGGAGCATAATCTGCGAGGTTGGACATGATTGGCCCCGAGGCCAGGGCGGGCGCCCAAGGGGGGAGGGCGGGCTCCTGCCCCCGAGCCCGTCCGGTCTCCCGTTCGTTCCCGTGGCTTCTGGACTCTTCTAGATTAAGGAAAATTGCGCGGCACGTAATTATCTCGTTGTAAACATGACATGTGGGCCTTCTCTCCATATTTTCTGATAACTGTTGACGGTTCTTAAGTATCAATTTTAATTATCAAATAAACAAGGGAAAGGACCAATATACAAACAACACCTAGAATTAGGGTTTGATCTGACAGAATTCCACGAGTTTTGTTGTTTATCTGTTTCTGCAGGGGTTATTAGGAAATAAGAAAGAAAGGCCCACATGTCGGGATTACATAGAGATATCAACGCACCGCGCAATTTTCTACCATCTAGAAGACTCCAGAAGCCACGAGAATGAAGCGGAGGCAGAACGGGGCCTGGCCCAGGGCGCCCGCCCTAGGGACCAGGGCGCCCGCCCCCCTCTAGAGTCCAATCAGGACTCTCTTTCGGGATTACGCTCCACCGACCTAAAGGACCAAGGATAACCGTTCAATCAATGTCGGTTTGATCTAACAGCCCACGTTCACCTGAGGGGACTATATAAGCAGACCCCCTGGCCCCTGGAGGACAACAAGTTCATCATAGAGTTGAGAGGAGCCCTCGAAGGAATACCTCTCCTCTAAATAGACTTAGGGCTTAGCATCCAATGTGAGTAAAATAAGTTCTTCTCAGTTCTACTAGATTGAGAGAGATAGAGTGGAGGTGTAGATCTGTCACACCCCAAAATTTCCTACTTTGGAATGTGACATAGAAAATAGTAAAACAAAGCCAAAGGTTTTATGATTTATAAAATATTCCAACTTTAGTTATGTTGTCAACATTTTAGATAGTTGAAAAATGTGGGTTTAAAATTTTTCAAATTCAACTTAGTGGTTTGTTGAATTCATGCCGTTGCGTAGAGTTTATGCTTGAAAAATTAATTTATTTGTTTCCAAAATACGCCTAGGGTCTGTTCCTAACTTCTTCACCCCAAATACCAAATCAATATCTAGAACTCCAACCAGATCTTCTTCGACATTCTACAAAATACTGGCCTAAACATCCTCTCATTTCTTTTCTTTCTCGAGCTCTTAGTCAATTTGATGACAATAAATCTACATGTAAATCTTTTCTCCTCTTTTATCTTGTCATACAGATGAGTCTCAAGTTGGGTTAAAATCTATGCATTCATCTAGCCCATCCTGACAACTCCTACTTCTCTCTCTTTTCGCTAATGGATCAATCATCAGTCCACAAATTGAAAATTTCTCCACATCATGAAACAAGTCAATCAATCCTCTCCATATCTCTTTCACATGGAAATGCTGCAGCCCCTACTCTCTCCTTCATGCAAAAATAATATTCACACATAATGCTCATGCCTAAAATTTCCTAGACCCACTTTACTTCTCTATTTATTTATTTATTTATTTATTTTCATCACTTCCAGTGGCATGCAGCCATTCATTCTCCCTGGCTGCACCCCACGCCTGCTCCCTTTCCTCACATGCAAAACAAAAACCACATCTCATCCTTTCTCCTTTAATTCCCAAGGTAATAGCTCCCTTTAATCCTCTCTTTTGCCAACCTTTACTCCATTAGTTTGCATGCATGAACATACAGTAGCACCCCTTCTCTTTTCCTATGGCGCAACCTCCTCTTCCACATGCAAAATGGCAACATCTAATGCGTACTCTCTTAACTCCCTAGCCTAATTTCCTTTGCATGTCTCTTTCCATCTCTCTTTACTTCTCTATTTGCAGCAACCATTTTTATTCATTCGATTTTGCTCTCTCTTCAATTACATGCATAACAATATCTTCTCTCCCATCTCCCACCTAAGAAAATAGCACTCTATATGTGGCACCTCCTCTCTTTCTTCTCATGCAAAAACAGCCCCCAATGCCCACTGGTTCCTCCTTAATGCCCTCCTTAATTCAGATGAGTAAAGTGCAGGCATAATTCTTTGTCTCACATTTTTGCATGCATACATGTACCTATCTTTTCTCCTACCTTTCTCCATCACGCATGCAAGCAGATGGACAGCACCACACTGTCGGCATCTTCTCTTACGCCACCCCTTTTCTCTTCCTCCATGCAAGAGTTATGCCTACAACAATTTTCTTCTCTTAATTCCTTGCCCCACCTCATTTGCATGCCTTCCTTGATTCTATCTTTAATCCTTTCCTAATAACAGCCATATGTGCTCCTCCCTTCCCTCATTCACAAGCAGAAGGACATGCATCTCCTCCCCTGCTGCCCACGCCATTCCTTCTCATGTAAAAAAATATATGCACCTCTTCTTTACTCCTCTTAATTTCCCTGGACAAACTCTCTTAAGAGTGTTTTATTTATTCCATCAATGAATCTCTTTCCTTCAAATGGTAAACATGCAGCAGCAATATTTCATCAAGGTGTCCCCCTCTGCTCTCCTAATGCCGACCTCCCCTTTTCTCCATGCAAAATGGCAGCACTTAATCCCTTGACTCACCTATCTAGTGTGCACATTTACTCCATCTTTTAAATGGCATACATGCACACAACAAACAGCCATTCCTCCTCTCATTTTCCACGCATAAAACCAGCAGCCCACACCTCTTATCCTCTCGTAACTCCATTCTTTCACTCACCCATTTTAATTCTCATCAAGTGCATGCACCCATGCAGCAACCCACAGCTATATATACCTCCTCCTCCCTCACGCCACCACCAGAGAGGAAGCACCCTCATCTCCTCCCCTCCCTCCATCAGATGGGCGCCCTTCTCCTCTCCTTTTCCCATGGCAGCAGTCCCAACTCCCTCTCCTTCCCATCCATCCAAACCGAAGGAAAAACGTGTCTGCAGTTCCGTTTTGCCACTGCACATCTCTTTTCGTTGCCGGATTCCTAGAATTCTTCGCATGGTATTGCGGTAAGGATCATGGACTTATCTATTCTTTACTGAGAAACACATGTTCATCATGTGCCCTCTCTGTTGTGATGTTTTAAGGCAAACCATGGGGATATATTGTGCCATGGAGATCACTCCGGTGTGTGTGTCGCCATCTCTCTGAACCTGCAGTGGAATCCTATCAACCACCATTACCGCTGCTTCTGTACATGATATGGTGATGACGCCCATCCCTTTTTCCTCTTTGTTCTTGCTGCTCAAACCCCTCTCATCCATCGCTTTGATCTTTCAAGTGGCGCAGATCATCTCTGAAGTGAAATTGGCGCCATCTCATTGATCACCAACCGTTTGCTGTCCATCATTGGTGTTAGACGCCATTGAGGTCTTGTCCAGCAAACCATGAACCTCGATGTGAGCCCCTCTCCCCTTTTCCCATCTAGTATACATGTTATTTTCCATAAATTGTGAGCCACAGTCCAAGTTAGATCGAATTCCGATAAAATTTCCCCCCAATTGTGTTGTTGTCCGTTTTGGACAGCGGTGCTGTTGGCGATCAGCGTTCATAATCTCCATGGATCCAATAAGCTCTATGATGAATCCTTTGAGTATAACATCACTTATATATTTACACACACCTCTGCAAAATTTCATAGCAAAAAGACTTCAAGATGAAAGATATATCATCGTCTTTTTAGTGCTTGCTGTCCCTGCGGTTTCAGCAGCGTTCGCCTCTGTTTGGTAGTGTTGTTTCCCATAATACACTAGTCAAATCATCAAACCCTTCATAAAGCATGTGTCTCTTATTATTGCACATGTCTCTGCAAAGTTTCATGACTATAGGGTCAAATATGCAAGAGATATGATCCTATCTTTTGCTCACTGTCCCTGCAGCCCTGCAGCAAGAGTTCCTACTAATTGACATGTGTATTCCCATTGTTCAGTCACTCCAGTGACCATGTCCTTCAACCAAAATGTGTCTCATATCCTTGACCACGTCTCTGAGAAGTTTTGTGTCCATAGGATCAAAGATGAACCACATATCTTTCTTTTAGTCCTCGCTGTCCCTGCTGCCCTGCAGCTGCGCTGCTGCCGATTGGCGAGTGCGTTCCCAAAAATCCACTACTCTGATTATCAAATCCTTTAACCCACCTATGTATCATGAACTTGAACATGCCTCTGCACGTTGGTTTTTCCATGGGTGCCATGATGGGCGTGATATAGAGGCCACAGTACTGCTACCGCTGCTGTCCAGCAGACAGCAGTGGAACTCATTTTGCAGTCACGTTTTCCAGTCATCCAATGCTTAAAATAACTTCCACTTATGCCATAACATACTACAAGCTATCCATGACAGCTTCACAAAATGTATTGCTCATTTTGGTGATACAAACACCTTGCCTTTCGTGATCAAAACCTTTGCTGCCCACCAACATGTATGTCTTGTGTACACTATTCACGATAACCATGTGCCCTGCTGATCCAATATGTGTCTCCATACACTAGTTAACCGTGACGTGTCCTCATATATCTTCTACATATATCTAGCAGCACTAACTCATATATTAAAGGAGTGGTTAGAACACAATATATATAATGAACATCCTTGTTAACCTTGAAATCTTTGTGTTTCTCTCTCCCCAAATTCCAACCGTCTCAACCACTACCACTATCACTTAGTCATCACTTTCTATAACTGTGAGTCATCTCGTAGTCAAAACCTAACCAAAGCTCCTTTTCCCCAAAAGTCATGTGGTTATCAAAGCCTCAACCTCTATGTAAGTTTCCTTCTATGAGGATTGCATAATCGTTCCATGATATCTAGCCCTTAAACTCCGTATGCTTACTCTATTCTTCATAATGTTCGGTCCATCTTGTATATGATCCTTTGATCATTTACCCTCCATCTATAAATCTACATTCTTTCCAAATATTTCAAGTTTTCCCACCCACATCATGTTTACTCTAATCCTATCATTTATCAAACATTCTAGTCTCTATATGGCATATCTTTTAATCATCGCTTTTCTGTTAGTTGTTTTTGTGCTCAACGATCGTAGTTGCAAGTTCTATGTGTTTAAAACATTTATCCTATTTTGTAATGCTTGGTGTACTGTTTTTAGGTTCTTGTGATGCTTGTACTAGTTGATTGTTAACGTTAGAAGAGGGGCTCTACAAGGATGATCAAGAAGTTGGATAGCAAGAATTTGGAAGGCAAGTGTAACATGAGTTCCTTTGTTACCTAATAACTATTTAATCACCTCTTTATCTGCATGTGTCTAATATGATAAACCCCTAAGGACTTTACCTAGAACCTTTGTTATCTTGAATCCCTTGTTACCTTGGGTTATGCATATGGGTAGTTTTGCTTAGTCCGCAATCACCAAACAATATAATGTTAATCTTGACTAATGGATTATGTAATCAATGATAAAATGATGCTTTTTAGCAACATGGATAGAAGGGGGCTAGAGCATTGGGCCTTTTTGGGTGCTCTAGTCTGCCCTCCCTAAGGACTGAATCTTAAAGCGGCAACCCAGGATTTACCGTACAGCCATGAGAGCTACATGGCTATGGCTTTAGCTCAGTAAACTGAACTTCTCTAACTTGTTAGTGGTTACCAAAAGGCACAAGAGGGGGGTGCCTCGTGGTGTATAGTTGTTTTCCTACCTTGGTGTGTACAGTGCCGCGACCACATGTGCCTCTTGGAGGAGGACACCTATGCACACTTGCCATTGAAACCTTGCGGCTACTAACTTGTTAGGGGGACTTTCAAAAGGCTTCATAGTAAACCCTGCCGACTTACCTTGGAAGTGGGTCAAGAGGCTGATCGCCTCGGGCATATGGGTAACACGACTCATGGTGAAAGTGTACAAGCTCTGCAGAGTGTTCTAAAACTGATATATCAGCCGTGTTCATGGACACGAGCGGCCTGGATCCTTTTCGAGATTGATGGTTCTATGGATGGTTTGGGTGATGAGTAATGTTGATGTTAATTATACTTCTCACCTTATGAGCTTAAGCATAACCTAGCAACATAGGTCTAATAATAAAATATGACCAACTAAAAATGCTTATCGCAGTCAAACCAAGTCAAGCCTTTTGAGCCTTGCATCCCTTCATGTTATACTTGTTGAGTATGGTGCGCTCACACTTGCTTTACATTCACAATCAAAAATCCCAGATGGGTACCATATGGTGATTCAAAGGTGGAGTTCCCTAAGAAGTTCCAGGAGTACTAGGCGAGTGTACCCCCAGTCAACCGTCCCTGTGGAAAATGGAGACCCAAAGTGAAGATTAGGATTAGTTTCCACTAAGCTTTGTAATAGATGTAAGCCATGTTGTAACTATGTTCTGATATATAATAAAGCATTATTCTTGATATTCTCCATATTTTTCGCTATATGTGTCATGTGGACATCCTGGGCACACATATAGTTAGCGCTTGGTCTTCTTTGGAAAATCAGGTGCGACAAGATCGGAGGAAGCCCGGCCTGTCGGTGTCTACTCTGAGGTTGTACCTGCAGGATCAAGTTCTCCTAACCTGAAGCTTGCTCCTAGGATTCTTTAGTATTTCGACTTCTAAATTCTAGTAAGTTCTTGTTTTATTGTTCTTTGGTTTATGTGTTTACTTTAATCTCTTCACGTAGAGTTTAGAGTAATCATCTCTAGCGTAGACGTGGTGTTTGGGCTAGGATACTCATAGATATCCCCTAACTAGCTAGACCGTGGTAGTAGCGAGGAATGTGACATTTCCGAGTTAACTTTGAAAACCATATCTCGTTAGCAGGAAGGATAGGGTTTATAGGTGCGGGTTGAACATCCTTTGTGGTGTCTAGATTCCGTAATCTTCCCCAATAGAACAGTAGATTATCCTTACCAAGGTTAGAAAGAGATTACGGTTGTAGTCTTCTCTATATATCACTCACATCGAGAAACATTCTTTGTAGCCTAAAGGTTAGTAGTAATAGACCGGGTTAGTCAGATGCACTCTTTCTCCTAGTGATAAAAATATAAATACGATACTCTGGATAATCTCCCGGGTGAAGTGCTCACCGATATCCGTGCGCTTGCGGATCAGTTCCTTATTGTGTTCCCAAATATCAACAAGCATTTCTAGCGCCGTTGCCCGGGAGAAAGACGGTTTGCTGAGATAACCTTGAGTCTTACTACTAGCTTGTATCTATACTTTTATCTTTTTTATCTTTTATATTCTTTTATTTTCTCTATTCTTACTATCGAGAGTATCGGAAAGGGGTACCCTAACTAACGCACATGACAAGAGCACCCGTGTGTAAATCGAGGTCCCCGACTCGACGCTCCCCGGTCGCACGCACGGTTATCGACGCCCATAGCCTCGAACACAGAAAGAGCGTCGTGGGAATCGACAGGGGCTCGACCAAACGGTGACTGTCGAATACGGAAACAGGCTCGTACGAATCAAAAGGCCCTGAGCGCAAGGACGCCGCCCACCGCCTGACGCGGGCACAGGAACCAGGGCATTTAATGCACCTGTCGCGTTCTCACCTAACCTGACAGTCGCGGGAAGCGTGATAGGGAACAAGCATCTGTCCAATCGTTCTTTTTGTAGCCTTGCCCACCAAACGAGTCAGAGTATAGCAGGGCGCAGCAAGGAGGTCGGAACGTCCCGTCAAGACCCCCCTCGAGACGTCCAAAGTCAGTGCTCTGCCCAGCAAGGCTTTGAGCGGCACCTGACCCTCGAGCAGGCGTGTTCCTCCCCAGAGAAGGGTCACGCAACGGAGGACGGCACCACAACCACTCTAACGCAGCCGCAGCCACGATGTACAAGCGTGCAATGGATAAATCGGTCCAGGACGGCGCACAGGAGCAGGATTCAGGGGCACGCGTAATCATCATCAAGGTACCAAGACAAGACGGTTCGAGGCCACGCCGGTACGGAGGCCTTGAGTAGGTCAGCGCGCCACACCCCTATCGACCCCTACTATGTCGCCTATGCATGTAACCTAGGCCTCCCCTTGGAACTATAAAAGGGGAAGCTCAGGAGCGGATATAGAACACAAGACTTACGTAGAAGAGCTACCATACTTCATCTCCATCCCTCCTCCCATACCGACTAGTATTCACCCATGTACAAGCACTTAGGTGCAAGACAATACAAACATTCCTCCCTCACTGGACGTAGGGCCTTCTCTTGCGTGAACCAGGATAAATCTTTGTGTCTTTTCTTGCATCACCATCTGGAAAGGGGAGCACGAACTAGTTTTACTCGTTGGTGTGACCCCCCGGGTGGAAAACACCGACAGTTGGCGCGCCAGGTAGGGGTCCTGCGTGTTTTTCACCGATTTCCCTTCTCTTTCCAGATGGCCACTCTTGCTTCACCGATTCCGCGCTCCACGGTGATTTGGTTCAGGAGCCTCGAGTTCATGTCCACCGGTTTCGGCTATGACATGATCCTGCTCTCGGTCAGAGGACTGGGAGGAGCTCGCATTGCGCCTGCCCGATCGAGGGCTCTGAGGCGGCCTCGCCATCACACCTCCCCACCCAAGAAGAGGCATGGACAGCGCCACCATCACTCCTCTGCCTCCTCACGGTTGCCGGCTCATGCCAGGCGGCTGGTGACACAGGAGCCGACAGCCCCGCGCGCCGAAGCCGCGGGTATGATGGCCCGACGTCGCGAGGACCGCGCGACAACTTTGGGTGACGACGTGCCTCGTGCGCTCTCGTCCTCCACGACGCTACTCCCGCACGAGTTGTTCGCCCTAAGAAGAACGCTGCCGTTCGGTCTAGACAACGCTGCAGCATCGCTTGCTAGGACGATATGTCCAAACGCCTAGACGTACATAGAGCGACCAATGGTCCTCCCTCACGACGCTGGAGCACGGCAACAAGCGTCCGAGCTGCCAGATTTCTCCCAGGTACGAGGCCTCCGCCGCCTAGGACCTGGGCGATACACAATCACCTCGCTCAGGCAACGACTGCTGGAGGAGGGACGTGGATGCTTCTACGCCGCTAAGCCAGACTCCGACTCTGAGTCTGACAGCTAGACCCTACTAGGGAATGCTTCAACATCGACGGGAAGGTGGAAACCACCGACGAAACACAAGACGCCGTCACCGGCGGTCGAACCCCCGTAGCAAGGGAAGACCCCAGGACGCCAGGGAACGATGGTCAGGTCGACCCCCGCCGCAAGAAGACAAAGCCGCGCAACTTGCGCAGTTATGGGAGCTCAAAGCGAAGCTCGATGAAGATCGCGAGCGCCTTGTCCTGCTGGAGCAGATCCTCGAGCAGGAATAACCATACCCATCTGGCGGAAGTGCTCGCAGACGGGCTCGAGAGGTACATCGACAGATCGTTGGGGACGGGGAACCAGAACAACCCGTTAGCCGCTTCCCCCGAGCAGGCCAGAACGTCATGGCGGCAACAATGCTGCTACGTAACATGCCCGAACCCTCGAACTCCCAGGCGCGGCGAATTTGAGACGAGGAGCAGCCACGGAGAAGCGTGATAAGCCGGCCCAGAACGAAAAGGAGGTATCGGTCCATCAGCAGCCACCCCCTCGAGGGAACAAGACAGCACTTGTCCTCAACCACCCTGTCGATAATCAACGACGGCACGACGCACGACGCGACATCAACGAGCATCGTCGCCATCGATATGGGGATGCAGAGGATTGCGGTTACAGCACCCACCATGGCGGGCGGTACGACAGCGACGAGGACCGGATGGCCCCAGAACCGCCGGGCGCTCGCGTGTTCAGCAGAGCGATCCGTAGCACGCCGCTGCCCAGACCGTTTCGACCCCCGACTAGCATTGCTAAATACAATGGCGAGACCAAGCCAGAGCTGTGGCTGGCGGACTTCCGGTTAGCCTGTCAGTTGGGAGGCACTCGAGGGGACGATTGAGCCATCATCCGACAGTTACCACTTTTCCTCTCTGACACCGCCAGCAGATGGCTCGAGGAACTCCCAGCCAATGAAATCCATGACTAGACAGATCTGGTCAGAGTATTCGAGGGCAACTTCAAAGGGACCTACATACGGCCCAGCAACTCGTGGGATCTCAGCAAGTGCAAGCAGAAGTCAGGAGAAACTCTCTGAGAGTACGTCCGACGCTTCTCGAAGCAGCGCACCGAGCTGCCACACATCCCATACCACGACGTCATCCTGGCTTTTGTCTCGGGCACCACCAGCCGAGATTTGGTGCGGGAATTGGGACGGAATCGCCCTCAGACCGTCGACGAGCTAATGGACGTAGTGGCAAACTACGCTGCAAGAGAGGAAGCGGTCGGCGCCTTCTTCAGCTGCGAAGGAGGCAAAGGCAAGTCACCCGCCGATGACGACGAGGGTCCCAGTCGAGGACCCAAGAAGAACAAGAAGAAGAAGAAAGCACGGCCGTTCCAACGGGAGGCCTTCGACGACGATCTTGTCGCCGCCACGGAGCGTAAAAAACCTCGAGGACCCCCTGAGGGAGCTATCTTCTACAAGATGCTAAAGGAACCCTGCCCTTACCATAAGCGAGGGGCAAACCACAAGTTCGAGGACTGCCGTATGCTGAAAAGGCATTTTGACGGCCTGGGGTTCAAGAAGGACGACCAGAAGAAAGAAAAGAGCGGCGACAGGGGGGACGACAAAGAAGACGAGGGTTTCCCAGCCGTCCACGACTGCTACATGATTTACGGCGGACCCTCGACGCAGCTAACTGCAAGGCAGCGCAAGAGAGAGCGTCGTGAGGTCTTTGCGGCAAGGATGCTGGTGCTCCAGTACCTCAACTGGTCGAACACCCCCATCACCTTCAACCGAGATGACCATCCTGACAAGGTAATCTCCCCAGGCGTCTACCCACTCATCGTCGATCCCATCATCGTCAACGCCAGACTCTCGAAGGTGCTGATGGACGGCGGTAGCAGCCTGAACATCATCTACCTCGAGACCCTCGACCTCCTCGGCATCAAGAGAACACAGCTCCAACCAAGCACGGGCGGTTTCCATGGTGTCGTACCTAGAAAGAAGGCGTTGCCAGTAGGTCGAATCGACCTGCCAGTCTATTTCGGCACGGCGGCCAATTTTAGAAAGGAGATTCTCACTTTTGAGGTAGTGGGATTCCGAGGCACATACCACGCCATCATCGAGCGCCTGGGCTATGCCAAGTTTATGGCTATCCCCAACTATACCTACATAAAGCTGAAGATGCCCGGGCCCAAGGGGTCATCACCGTCAGCTCCTCCTACGAGCACGCGTACGAGTGCGACGTCGAGTGCGTCGAATATGGAGAAGCTGTCGAGAGCTCCACCGAGCTCGCCTCGAAGCTCGAGGCCCTGGCTATAGAGGCTCTAGAGCCCAAGCACCACACAGGTAGCTTCGAGCCAGTAGAAGGAACGAAGAAGATTCCGCTCGACCCCAACGGCTCCGACGGCAAGGTGCTGACGATCAGCGCCGACCTCGACCCCAAATAGGAAGCCGTGCTCATCGACTTTCTCCGTGCAAACACCGACATGTTTGCATGGAGTCCCTCGGACATGCCTGGCATACCGAGGGAAGTCACCGAGCACTCCTTGGAGATTCGAGCCGGTTCCAAGCCAGTGAAGCAGCGGCTGCGTCGCTTCGACGAGGAGAAACGCAGGATCATTGGCGAGGAGATCCACAAGCTTTTGACGGCCGGATTCATCAAGGAGGTTCACCATCCCGACTGCTTAGCAAATCCTGTACTAGTTAAGAAAAAGAATGGGAAAATGAGGATGTCTGTCGATTACACGGGTTTAAATAAAGCATGTCTAAAAGTTCCTTTCCCTTTACCACGTATCGATCAAATTGTTGATTCTTCCGCGGGATGTGAGACCCTTTCTTTCCTTGATGCATACTCTGGCTACCATCAAATAAAAATGAAAGAATCTGACCAACTCACAACATCTTTCATTACACCTTTTGGGATGTACTGTTACGTGACCATGCTGTTCGGGCTTCGAAACACTGGGGCGACATACCAGTGATGCATGGTCCATGTGTTTGGTAAACATATAGGATGGACGGTCGAGGCATATGTCGATGACATCATAATCAAGTCAAAGAAATGAGGAGATCTGATTCAGGACCTCGAGATCGCTTTTCAGTTGCCTACGCGCCAACAAGATCAAGCTCAACCCCGAAAAGTGCGTCTTCGGCGTACCTCGAGGCATACTCTTAGGCTACATAGTTTCCCAACGCGGCATCGAGGCCAATCCCGAGAAAGTCTCAGCCATTACGAGAATGGGGCCGATCCGAGATGTCAAGGGAGTGCAAAAAGTCACGGGATGTTTGGCGGCGCTAAGCCGTTTTATCTCGAGGTTGGGAGAAAAGGCATTGCCACTGTATCAGCTCTTGAAAAAAGCCGAGCATTTCTCTTGGACCTCCGAGGCCGAGGAAGCCCTCGATAACCTAAAGAAAACGCTGACCTCTGCCCCCGTCTTGGTCCCACCTCAGCCCGCAGAACCTCTACTTCTGTACGTCGCCTCGACGACCCAGGTGGTCAGTGCGGCGGTGGTGGTCGAGAGGCAGGAAGAAGGACATGCGCTACCGGTCCAGAGGCCGGTCTACTTCATCAGCGAGGTACTCTCAGAGACCAAGGCACGGTATCCACAGATCCAGAAACTAATCTACACAGTGATCCTCGCCCGACGCAAGCTGCAACACTACTTCCTCGGCCACCCTATCACAGTGGTCTCATCCTTCCCCTTGGGTGAGATCATCCAAAGTCGGGAGGCCATGGGAAGAATCGCCAAATGGTTGGTCAAGCTCATGAGTGAGACTCTCACTTATGCGCCCCGCACAGCCATCAAGTCTCAAGCTCTGGTGGATTTCATCACGGAGTGGACGGACTCCCAGCTTCCCCCGGCTCAAGTTCAAGCGGAGCTATGGACAATGTACTTCGACGGGTCTCTCATGAAGACGGGAGCTGGGGCGGTTCTGCTATTCGTCTCGCCCCTCGGAGTCCATATAAGGTATGTTATCAGAATACATTTTGCTGCATCCAACAACGTCGTGGAGTACGAGGCCCTTGTCAATGGGCTGAAGATCGCCATCGAGCTAGGAGTATGGCGCCTCGACGTTCGAGGCGACTCCCAACTCGTCATCGACCAAGTGATGAAGGTCTCCAACTGCCACGACCCGAAAATGGAGGCGTACTGCAAGGAAGTACATAGGCTCAAGGACAAGTTCCACAGCCTCGAGCTCGTCCACATCGCCCGACGCTACAATGAGGCGGCCGACGAACTCGCCAAGATCGCCTCGACTCGATGCACGGTCCCACCCGACGCGTTCTCAAGAGACCTACACGAACCATCCGTCGACTTGGGCTCAGGGACTGACGTCGAAACCACCGCCCTCCAAAAACCGACGCCGTCGAAGCACTACTAGCGGCAGCAGAAGTGATGGAGGTGGAACAGCGACCCGGTCGACTGTTCGACTGGCGCACGCCGTTCCTCGATTGCTTGATCCGGTGTGAGCTACCAGAAGATTGATCCGAGGCCCACCGTATCGCTCGACAGGCCAAATCATACGTAATCTACGGCGAAAATAACGAACTGTATTGATGAAGCCCGACAGGAATCTTGCAGCGCTGCATCACCATAGAAGAAGGCCGAAAGCTCCTCGAGGATCTATACTCGGGGGCTTATGGCCACCGTGCTGCTCCACGGACCCTCGTGGGAAACGCTTTCCGACAAGGCTTCTACTGGCCAACGGCTGTAGCTGATGCCATCGAGCTCGTACGCTCATGCCATGGGTGCCAATTTTATGCCAACCAGACACATCTTCCCGCCCATGCTCTCCAGATGATCCCCATCACGTGGCCATTCGTGGTGTGGGGTCTCAACCTCGTAGGGCCTCTACAAAAAGCAACAGGAGGATACACCCATCTGCTGGTGGCCGTCGACAAATTCTCCAAGTGGATCGTGGCTCGACCCATCATGAACATGCGCTCTGAGCAAGCCGTCCTTTTCTTCACCGACATCATCCACCGGTTTGGGATTCCCAACTTCATCATCACTGACAACGGCACTCAGTTCACCAACAAAAAGTTCTTAGACTTCTGTGACCGGCATCACATCCGTGTGAACTGGTCGGCAGTGGCTCACCCTCGAACTAACGGCCAGGTCGAGCGTGCCAACGGCATGATATTGCAGGGGCTCAAACCGAGAATTTACAATCGGTTGAAGAAATTTGGCAAGAAATGGGTCGAAGAGCTCTCTTCGGTCCTATGGAGCTTAAGGACGACGCCTAGCAGGGCCACAAAATATACCCCATTCTTCATGGTCTATGGTTCCAAGGCCGTGCTCCCAACAGACCTCGAGTATGGGTCACCTCGACTCAAAGCCTACAATGAGCAGACAAATAAGGAGACTCGAGAGAACGCGGTCGACCAGCTCGAGGAAGCTCGAGACATGGCCCTCCTCAACTCTGCCAGATACCAGCAGAAGCTTCGACGCTATCACGACAAGCACGTGTGCAAAAGGGATCTAAACATGAGCGATCTTGTCCTACGGCGGCGGCAAAGCAACCAAGGGCGCCACAAGCTGACTCTGCCCTGGGAGGGCCCATACGTGGTGGCCGAGGTCCTGAAGCCAGGGACATACAAGCTCGCGTACGAAAAAGGGGCGGTCTTCACCAACTCGTGGAACATCGAACAGCTACGTCGATTCTACCCCTAGAGTTTCAAAGCTTTATGTTCTCATGTACATTCTGTACCAAGATCTTATGAATGAATGCATGAGTAAATGAGACTTTCCCTCAAGTAATTTAATTTTTCGCCAGTCAAAATCTCGATGTTAGAAGGGAGTACCAACTATGACCCATCATAGTCGATACCCCCTCGGGGGCTAGCAGGGGGGACCCCCCCCAAGTTCCTAAAAACCGAGCGATTTTTTTCTTTCCTATCAGTAAACCTCGCACGGTCGAGTAGTGGAGGCACCTCGAGCCCCTTAAGGGCCGAGAGACGACGAGCCTGAGAACTCCTATGCCCCCGGGCTATGGTAACTCTACTCACTCCCTCACCCTCGAGGCAATCGAGGTCACCTTAGCAAAAGACCAAACGGGGAATACGGACGTAGGCAGAAAAGGAAACAAAGAAATTTCAAGCGGAAAAACAGACAAATATTCACAAATCTTGTAAACCACTTAAAAACACAGTATTTCCTTAAGACAAAATAATAAGTACTGTACAAGGGGCCCTAGCACCCGGAATAGGCTCGCAGGCCACAGTCTGTGTCTCGGCCCTCAGCACCATCGTCCGCGCCCGAGATAGTCTTGGGAGGAAGCACTTTTGGCTCGAACAGCTTCGCCAGCCTTTCCCCAGGGGCCTCCGCGTCGTCGATCAAGGCGTGGAGCCTCTCCTCGTTCTCTGCGTCGGTCTTTGAAATATCGGTGACGAAGACGTGGGACACCACCTCCATGTCGTAGGAAAAGCTCGAGCAGACAACCGCCATTGCCCGCTTCACCTCAGTATAAAGGTGTCCCGCACTCGGTCCCTCAGCATGGCACCGAGGTAGCATAGCTGATCAACTAGTGCGTTGCCTCGAGCCACCTCCCACGACTCATCCATAGGCTCGAGCTCCTAGGAGGCCGAGAGATCGCTTATCGCAGTCCGCAGCCGACCGTTCAAAGCGACCTCTGCCTCGAGCTGAGCCTTGGTGGAGCGAGCCTCGACTTGGGCAGCTAGCAGCTCATCCTTAAGCCCTACAAAGACCAACGCGGAGAAATTAGGCAACACAAAGCACGCCTTTGAAAGAAAACACAATAGTAGAAACATACCGCGAATCTTCTCCTCTAGAGCCGTATTTTCGCCGACCAGGTCGGTGTTGGCCGTCTCAATCCCCCTATAGGAGCACGCCAGGTCGGTGTTGGCGACTCGCAGGTCCTCGATCACCTTGCCCGCCTACGCAATGGCTCCCTCTTTCTCCAGCAGCGCCCTCTTCAGACGATCGACATCGTCAGAGAGGCTGCGAGATCGAGCCCGCTCCGCCTCGAGATCGTCGAGAGCTTTCTTCTTGGCCTCCTCTACAGCGCTCCGAGCAATCTCGCTCTTCACGCACTCCACCTTTATCTCTTGATAGGCCTCTCGGGCAGAGGTAAGATCGGCCTTGAGGAGGCCCTTCTCCTTGTCCAGATCGGCGGCTGCGTCCTTGTAAAATGCAGCCTCTTCCCGAGCTTTGGACGCGGCCTCCTCGACCGTCATGGTCCGCTCCCTCAGATGCATGGTCTCTTCCACCACCTTCCTCGAGGCCTCCCGAGCTTCGGCCAGAGCGGCCTCCCTCTCCTTTTTCTCCTCCTCGAGCGCCAAAAGCTCTTTGTAGGCCTTAAGGAGCTTCTCCTGCGACTCCAGGAGCTGGTCCTTAAGAAGAGGGAGTTGCTCCCAGCCGCCCCTTGTTGCATGGATAAAACCCGACTTCAAGCGGGAGGTTTCTTTCAGATCCTGTGAACCAGCAATCGAACAGTAAGAATACAAAACCAAACAGCCTAGATAGCTAAGGGCCAAAGACACTTACAAAATAAGCCGGACCAAGCCCGTTGTTGACGACGTCGGACAGGAGCCCCACCACGTGCTTCATCCAGAGGCGAAGCTCCTCGAGATGCTCCCACTTTTTGGCCTCCTTCTGATCATCCATAAAGATGTTAGGCTCGGATGGGTCGGTGGAGGCCCGAATGCGGATCCGACTGGGGCCCCAATTCTCCATCTCCTCCTCCGTGCGTGCCTTGAAGCCCCGGATGAGCTCTTGGACAGTCTCGAGCGACACCCCATGACACAAAAATAGGTCAATGAGAGAGGGGAATAGCCCATCGTCGTCCACTGTCCTCCAGGTCCCGGTCTTGCTGGCGCCACCGCCGCCCGACGTCCCGGCTTCATCCTCCCTGGCGGCATTGGTGTCCTCCCACGGTCGTCGTTCTCGGAGAAATCCAGGAGCGATCCCCTTGATGCCGTAGATCGTGCCCTTGATCTCGGACTGAGGGTCCACCGGGGTGCGCATAGCGCAAGCAAGTGCCACCACACCATCCGCCCGCCCTGGCTCAGCCGGGATGGAAGCGGGCGCTCCCGGACGGAGCCACGCAGGGGTCGCCGGACCATAGACCGGCAGATCCTCCTCCCCAGTCTTAGGCCTCTGTGGCGACGGCAGCACAGGCAGGGGCGGGCTTCGTGGTAGTGGCTCGAGCAGTTTTTCTAACTGCTGGCTTCTTTGTTGCTGCTGCCTCTGGAGTTCCAGCAGCTTCTACTGCCGGTCTTGCTCCAGCAACTCCTCAAGTCGTTCTCCTTGTTGCCGCCGCCCCTCTTCTCCTTCTTCTCCATCTTGCTACAACTGTTGCAGCCCCTCCTGCAGCTGTTGCTGTGACTCCTGCTCGCGCTCTTCCTCTTCCTTCTTCCTCTTCTCCTCGACGGAGTGGAGCTCGATGGGCCAAGGCGTCCGCTTCACGATAGGAGAAGCCTCGACCTCCTCGTCCATGGAACGGGCGCCCTTCGAGAGCCTATCACCACCGGACCCGTCACTAGTAGTGATAGGATCCCCCTCGCCCCCAGATCAGGGAGGCTCGGGGGCTCCCTCCTGCTCTTGAGGGCGAGGCACCTCGACCCGCTTAGGTGACGGCAGGGTGGTCTCTCCCACCGATGGACGAGGCAGGGTACTCTCAACACCCGTCGACGGTCGAGGATCTGAGGAGCCTGTAAGCACTCGAAAACAAAAAGTCAGTCGCTATGAAGATCGACATAAGGGTCGCACGACTTTAATAATATTAAGAGAAGAATGAAACGCTAACCTGAATCTTTGGGAGCCACCCCCACCTTGAGCTTTTTAGCCATCGAGGGCTAGGCCTGTTCGAGCGGCCGCTTCAACCTGAGGAAAGGAGAATAATATGGTAAAGACCATAACTCGAGATTACGCGAAGACATCGAAGACAGGAATCACGACATTAAAGGCCTTACCCCATAGGAAGGGCGACCCGCCTGCCAGCACCTCGACCAGCTGGCCTCGAGCCGCCTTGTGTCGAGACCCCGAGCCTCTCACGGGCAGGCGCAGGCCTCGGCTCGGCGTCTCCTGCCGGGCGAACGCCAGGGCTAGAACTCCTACGATCTTCCTCCCCCTAATTCGAGGCCGTGGCACGGCCACGGGTCAACGGCCCCGTCACCGTAGACTTAGCCCGGTGGCCCGCCTTAGATGCGGGAGGAGGTTGAGGACGGGGGACGGCCCGACCCTGCGCAGGCGCTGGAGGGGTGTCAGCGCGAGAACGGCGCGGAGAAGACTCCCCCTGTTGGCCATCGCAGGACCCGCTCGATGCTCTCTTAGGGGCTCCAGTCCGCGGGACGGCGATGTCGGCTTGCGGCGGACCCTAAAGGATCCTATCGAGGCGGGATGCCATCCCCTCAGAATCGTCACTGCCATCATCGCCCTCATCACCGTCGTCCTCGTCAGGAGAGTCCTTCTCAGGCTCCCCCTTTGCCTGGACTTCACCCAACGTGTCTCGAGCGCTTGACGCTCGAGATTCTTCTTCTTTTCCTTTTTATTTTTTAAGTCCTTTGTGGACTTCTGCTTTTCCACGGACTCACGCCGCTTGTCATGATCGACTTCATCCTCCTTTACTGGAGGCTTCGAGGATCGAGCGTTGATCGATCCCTACACAAGCAAAGATAAGTCTTAAGAAGGACAGAAGAAAATCGAGAATCGAAGCCTATTGACACCGTTTTTGGACACGTACCCAGGATCGGTAGAGTGTAGATCGGCAAGGTAAGGCAACAGTAACTGGTCTGCAGGAGAGTTACCGATGAGGGTGATTGCCGATGAAGGGACAGCTGAATGCGACTAAGTCTATGGGTGGTGATGTGTTTATGCCGATGTGCCGATGGTTACGATGAAGGGTTTGCCAATGATTCGGAAGAAGAACCTGAAGGTTGCCGATTGGCCGGTGGTGGTGGCCCAGTTTGTCGTGGGAGGATAGTTTTATGTTTTCCTTAGTTATTTAAGTCGTTTTGTACATGGATTCTGTTTAATTTGGAATTTGAGTTCTAGTCATCTCTGATTGTAGCTCTTTGAGCAGGGTATAAATGTAGACCCTAGGGCCTTGTAATCAAGATATCAATCAATCAATAAAACTCAAGTTTTTATTCATATTCCAGCATCTACTTTTTCGATGACTTCGTCATATTTTCTTTTTCATTATGAGTTCTTAGGAGTTCGTCGACTTAAGCTCGGTGTATTCTCAAGTTCCGCGTGAATAGCTCTTGGCCGTGGCATTCGGGCGCATCGCTATTGTCGGGACCAAAGTATTCGAGTTATCACCTTTGCCGATAGTAAGGTCAAATCGGCTGGCACGCCTTAACGTTTGAAATCGGGTATTAGCCCTTTGTGTTTGCAGATCCAGCTTTTGCATCAACACATCTTTTGGCATGCCCAGTGGGACAGATTCAAGATCAAGATCAACATGTCGACTACTGAGTTTGACTTGGAGAACGTCATCCCTGTGACAGAAGCTAGCCTCAAAGATGAGCAGAAGCAAGCTATTGCGAAGGCTATGGAAGACTACAAGCAGCAATGTTTGAAGTCTTTCAGCATCAACAGGAGTGGCAAAGTAATCCAGAAAGAAGCACTGCCGACACCTCGGCAGGTTACCTTTGACGCCAATCCTAGTAAACTTCAAGACATGGTTGATGGTGCTGTTAACCGTGCCTTAATCAATCAAGCTGGTGTGCTGTCCAATACGGTTTTCAATGCCGTGGTTAGAATTTTCAAGGAAGGACAATTGCCACCAAATTATGTGGGCCCTTCTCATCATCAACCAGGATCACCGATGGTCACAGCCCCACCGGCTGCTACAGCCGCTGCGGGTATAGAAACTACTGTTCCTCCAAGCACGTTAGGAGTCACTAATGCACAATCTACGCCGATGACGACCAATCCACCAACTTCTGATGGGCAGATCAAGCTTGCTACAGATCTATTGGCATCGGCAATGTCGAGATCGGTTCCTCCTCCTAACTGGTGGGGTTATGGTATGCCCCAGAGCTGAAGGCACCTGGTACGTCTCAGATGACTGATGTGAGAGGCAAGGCTCCTATGACATCGGCACCTCCAAATATGCCGATGAATCAGAGTCCCCAATATACTACAACTACTACTGCAAGGCCTTACACTGGGAATTCTCAAGCTCCAACATTCCAGATGCCTAACGCATCGGCAGATTCAATGCTGACGCAATAGAGATTTATGATTCAGCCAGGGTATGTCAATTCAATGATGATGCCCAATTTCCAGTCATCGGCAGGTCCTATGCCGATGAATGCTAATAGTGGATGGCCTGAGCAGCAAGTTTTTCCACAAATGTCCCAACAAAATCATCAAGCTACTGGGTTTCAACAAGGCCAGATCTACCCTGGATTCTAGAACCAAGGGTTGGTCAATCAGCCGATGAATCTCAGCCAGCAGTTTGGTGGTCAGCAGTTTGGTGGTCAACATCTTGGTGGTCAACAGATCGGTGGTCAGCAGATTGGTGGCCAAATTATTAACCCAATGTTCCATGCAGATCGTGCACCGCACAGACACGTGGAAGCGTATCAGCAGATCCCAGATCCGCAACCGCCTCATCGGCAAGATGCCGATGCTTATTGGGCCGTTAAGATTGCTGAAGTAATGAGGGACCAATTTGGGATAAAACCCCAAGTCAATACTTACTCTTATCGTACACCGTATCCTCCTGCATATGATTTAATCCCGCTTCCAAATCGGTACAAAGTGCCAGATTTTACTAAGTTTTCTGGGCAGGATGATACATCGACCACGGAGCACGTCAATAGGTTCATCATTCAGTGTGGAGAAGCTGCTAACAGGGACGAGTTAAGGGTTCGTTTGTTCTCGTCGTCATTATCTGGATCGGCTTTCACTTGGTTTATATCATTACCTCCTAACTCAGTGGTTACTTGGGCCGATCTAGAGAAGCAATTCCACAAATACTTCTTTTCTGGAGCCCATGAGAAGAAGATCACTGATTTGGTCAAATTGAAGCAACGCAATGATGAATTGGTTGAAAGTTTCATGAAGAGAATACGGGAAGTCAAGAACAAATGCTATAGTCTGGTTTTGGATGATCGGCAGCTAGCCGATTTGGCCTTCCAGGGTTTGTTGCCACATATCAGGAACAAGTATGCATCTCAAGAGTTTGAAATCTTAAGTCATTTGTTGCAGAGGATTTCTGATCAAGATATCAAGCCTTTCGAGCCCAAGAGAGCATGGAACAAAAAGGTATCATTTGTGGATGAAGCAGCAAGCTCGGACTCTGATGAGGAACCAGTCATCGGCTTGGCAAAATGGGTAAAGAACAAGAAGCCGATGTCTTGCCCTTTTGGGCACAAAGAGCCGGAGAAGTTCGCATTTGACATCACCAAAGCCGACAGGATATTTGACTTTCTACTTCAGGAAGGTCAGATCAAATTGTCGCCCAATCATGTAATCCCATCGGCTGAGGAATTAAAGAAGATCAAGTACTGCAAATGGCACAATGCAACTTCTCACAGCACCAATGAGTGCAAAGTGTTTAGACAACAGCTGCAATCAGCTGTAGAATCTGGGAGGATCAAATTTGATAGCTCCAAAACTCAGAAGCCGATGAAGATTGATCAACATCCTTTCCCAACAAACATGCTAGACGCAAAGGGAAAGGCCAAGGTCTTGACATCGGAAGCAGCTGAAAGAAGTGCATCGGTGGATCCTTAGCATCAGATCAATACTGCCGATGCAAAAGGAAAAGGCTTAATCCAGGAGGGAAATAGCTCAGGGAGGCTTCTCCGATCTGGTATTGTCATAACTCATAGAAGGCCTCGAGAGACTTGGCAGCAACGTGAGGATCGGTATCAGCGCCAGCAAGAACACGATCATCGGGAAGAAGAAAGACGCCGACAAGAGCGGAATCGGCATAGGGATCACTGGAATTGTCCGTTCTTCATCCATTATTGGGAGGAAAATATCAAGCTTCCTATTGTCAGAGACTGCCCAGAATGTAATGGTTATGATCGGTATGATAGATCAAATCGGCAGTATCAGAATAATAACCGCCGGTTTGATGAGCCGATTAGGGGGAGAGCGTCCGTTCATGATCGACTGGGGGGCAGGCTCAGCGTGCATGATAGGCTTGGTGACCGTGTTGAATACTTTCCTAGGAATCAGGAAGAACTTGAAGAGATGGCTAATGCATGGGTTCCCGATGAGTTCATATTCTGCAGGGATGCCACTACTTATCGGATGGAGTCAAGGGAAAATCGTCGCCCATCGGTAAGGCAACAACAACTTCCTCCGTGGTGTCCAGAGGGGTTGACTAGGATAAAAAGGAGGCTGCAGCGCGAAAGACGAGAAGAGTTGAACAAGGGCGAGAACTCTGGCCAGTCTGGGGATCAACAACAATCAGATCCTAAGGAAAAAGGTCCATCGGCAGATGTCAACATGGTATTTATGTTGCCGATGGAATTCCTTGTGCCGTCCAGTGATGATGAGTTGGAGTTTTCCAACCAAATAGCTTAGTTGGCTCTGGATCCGATGACAACCATCTTCGAAAAGCCTGCCGATGATGAAAGACAATATCTTAAGGCTTTGTTTGTCAAAGGAAGAGTGGATGGTCAGCCGATGACCAAAATTTTAATTGATGGTGGGGCTGCTATCAATATCATGCCATATGCAGTGTATCGGAAGCTTGGAAGAGGAGATCAGGATTTGACCAAGACCGATATGATGTTAAAAGACTTCGAGGGCAACGTGTCTCCAGTTAAGGGGGCAATATGCATTGAGTTAACCATCGGCAGCAAAACCTTGCCGACAACCTTCTTCGTGATCAGTGGAAAGGGTGCTTATAACTTGCTGTTGGGAAGAGATTGGATTCATGGCAATTGTTGCATCCCGTCTACAATGCACCAATGTTTGGTTCAGTGGGTAGGTGACAAGATTGAGATTGTCCCAGGAGATTCTTCTTACGTCGTTGCATCGGCAGAAGCAGACACCTATGAAAGAACTAGGTGTATTTCAGGAGAAGTTTGGGAAAAGGATTTTCTCAAAGTTGCCGATTATGAAATTCCACTAATCCAAGCAGTCGGTTCTGATGAAGGTTTTTAATGGATAGGTTCGCCGATGATGGAAAATTAGGCCAGGGATTCACATCGGCCGATGATTTGGTAGAAGTAGATATACGTAGTGGTGATAAGCCTAGACCTACTTTTATTAGTGCTAAATTAAGTTCTGAGTGTAAGCAACAGTTAACTGATTTGTTAAAGGAATATAAAGATTGCTTTGCTTGGGATTATACTGAGATGCCTGGTTTGGACCGATCGATTGTTGAACATTGGTTGCCTATCAAGTCTGGATTTCGGCCACATCAATAGCCAGCTCGCCGATGTAATCCTAATATTCTTCCTGATATTAAAGCCGAAATAACCAAACTTATTGAAGCCAAATTTATTCAGCAATGTCGGTATGCCGAGTGGATTTCCAATGTTGTTCCAGTCTACAAGAAAAATGGGAAGCTTCCGATTTACATTGATTTCAGGAATCTTAACAAAGCTACGCCGATGGATGGCTACCCAATGCCAGTTGCCGATCTGCTAGTTGATGCTGCAGCTGGGCATCGGATCATCAGCTTTATGGATGGTAATGCAGGGTACAATCAGATATTCATGGCTGAAGAGGATATTCCAAAGACTGCATTTAGATGTCCTAGTCATGTTGGTTTGTTTGAATGGATAGTCATGACCTTTGGCTTGAAAAATGCTGGTGCTACTTATCAGAGGGCCATGAATTTTATATTTCATGAGTTCATCGGCAAGCTGGTGGAAATTTATATTGATGATGTGGTGGTTAAGTCTGGGGACTTCATAAAGCATCTTGTTGATTTGTGAAAGGTGTTGGAATTCACAAGGAAGCATGGTTTAAAGATGAATTCCAATAAGTGTGCATTTAGTGTATCGGCAGGACAGTTCCTTGGTTTCATGGTGCATCAGAGAGGGATTGAGATTAGTCGGAGATCCATTGATGCTATCAACAAAATAGTTGCTCCCACCAACAAGACTGAGCTCCAGTCCTTGATCGGCAAGGTAAATTTCATCACGAGGTTTATATCTAATTTATCTGGTAAAATTCGTGCTTTCAGTCCTTTACTTAAGTTGAAAGCCGATCAAGAGTTTGTCTGGGGGAAAGAGCAACAATTGGCCTTGGATGAAATCAAGAATTATTTGGTAAATCCTCCAGATCTGATTCCACCTTAGCAAGGGAAGCCCTTTAGATTGTATTTGTCTACCGATGGGATGGTCATCGGTTCAGTTTTAATTCAAGAATTTGAAGGGAAGGAACGTGTAATTTACTATTTAAGCAGGAGATTGGTTGATGCTGAGACCAGGTATTCGGCCATTGAAAAGATATGTTTATGTCTCTATTTCTTATGTATTAAGTTGAGACACTATTTGTTATCGGCCGAGTGCACTGTCATATGCAAAGATGATGTGGTCCGATATATGCTGTCTATGCCGATTATGAGTGGCAGAATCGGTAAATGTATCTTGGCACTGTCGGAGTTCGATTTGCGTTACGAATCGGCTAAAGCGGTTAAGGGACAGATTATGGCCAATTTTGTGACTCAACATTGCGGTACAGTGGAGACTTTAGAAATTGTACCTTGGACGCTCTTCTTTGATGGATCCACGTGTGACCGGGGGGCAGGAATCGGCATCGTGTTAATTTCCCCTCGGGGAAGGAAGTATGACTTCTCCTTGCCGATTGTTGCCACATCAACAAATAATCAGGCTGAGTATCAAGCTTTGATAAAGGGGTTGGAATTGCTAAGGGAAGTTCATGCTGATGCTATTGAAATCTTCGGGGATTCTATGCTGGTTATAAATCAATTAGCTAGAAGCTATGAATGCCGAAGCGAAGTCCTGATAACCTATCATGAAAGGAGTATGCGATTGTTAAAGGAATTCAAAGACTTCCGATTAGAGCATGTTCCTCGATTGCATAATGAAGAAGCCAATCGTTTGGCTCAGCATGCCTCGGGATATCAGCCCATTATTAATACAATATCGGCAATCGGTGCTGATGATTGGAGAAAAGGAATCATTGATTATTTAAAGGATCCATCCAAGAAAGTTGAGAGACGAATTCAGTTTCAAGCCACCAAGTATGTGCTCCTCGAAGATGAATTGTATTATCGAACTATTGATGGGATTCTTCTCAGATGCTTAGGTGATGATGAAGCTAAGAGTTTGATGGGAGAAATCCATCAAGGGGTATGTGGAGCACATCAGTCGGCTTTTAAGATGAAGTGGATGATTAGGAGGAATGGGTATTATTGGCCGACCATACTTGAAGATTGCTTTAAATATTTCAAGGGATGTCAAGGATGTCAGAAATTTAGCAATATTCAAAGAGCACCCGCATCGGCCATGAATCCTATCATCAAGCCTTGGCCATTCCGAGGATGGGCTATTGACTTGATCGGCCAGATTTACCCGCCATCTAGCAAAGGACATAAATTCGTCTTGGTTGCCACCGATTATTTTACTAAGTGGGTTGAAGCTATTCCTTTGAAGAAAGTTACATCAGCCAATATGATTGATTTTGTGAAAGAGCATATTATTTACCAATTTGGAATTCCTCAAATAATTACTACCGATCAGGGTACTATGTTCACATCAGGGGAATTTGATGAATTTGCAATCGGTATGGGAATTAAAGTATTAAACTCTTCTCCTTATTATGCTCAAGCTAATGGGTAGGCCGAGGCGTCTAACAAAGGAATTATCAATCTTATTAAGCGAAAGATTGAAGAAAATCCTAGGAGGTGGCACACGTTGTTAAATGAAGCTTTACGGTCATACCGGATGGCTTGTCATGGATCGACCAAAGTTTCACCTTATCAGTTGGTATATGGGCATGATATAGTATTACCTTGGGAAATTAAGACTGGGTCTAGGCGACTATCTTTTCAAGATCAATTGGCTACCGATGATTATGCTACTTTGATGACCGACGAGTTGGATGATCTAGCAGGGCATCGGCTAAGGGCTTTGATGAGTATAGAAGAGAATAAGAAGAGAGTTGCCAGATGGTATGATAAAAAGGTAAAAGCTAAGGAGTTTGCCGATGGAGACTTAGTATGGAAACTAATCTTACCGGTCGGGACTAAAAATTCAAAATTTGGGAAGTGGTCTCCAAATTGGGAGGGTCCCTAACGGATAAGTCGATCGGCTCCTGGTAACGGCTATATTCTAGAAACTCTTGAAGGAGTTGAATTTCCCAGAGCATTAGATGGCAAATATCTAAAGAAGTATTACCCAAGCATATGGGTCGATGCATAAAAGTTTAAATGCCGATAACATTCCTATCGGCTGGATCAAAATGTATCTGGGGCCAGACTTAGTGTTTTAAAGGGGTGCCGATAACAGTCTTATCGGCTAGACCAAAACATTAGGAGTGTTCAAAAGGAAGGAGCAAATATGTTGCCGATGAGAGATTCACATGTTCAACAGCGCCTGGATCGCCGACATAGCGCACAGACGGATCTGGTTGGCTTCTTCTATTTCCTTCGCGTCATCATCGGCAGAGCCCTCTACTGGCTTCAGCTTCTTCTTCATCTGCAGCGCTTTACGGCCATGGGCATTTCATTCTTGTTCAAGGAGTTTGAGCGCCTCAGGCAGCTAGCTTTCCTCTTGTTGAGCTTGGGACAGGACTTCTTCTACTTGCTTGAGTTCTGCTAGCAGGGCTTCTCTTTTTGCCGATAGATCAGAGATCTTGTGCTTCAGCGTATCTCCTGAGGACTTCAAAATACCGATGTTCTTGTGCTTCTCATTGGCAAGGAGCTTCACTTTCATCATCTCTTCAGAAAGCTGAGCCTGAGCAGCTCTGTCGGCAAGACGCTGGGTAGCTTTTTGATATTGCAGCTAGCGGCTCTCTAGATGTGCAGCTTGAAAGAGGATTTCTTCAGCATCGGCAGGAATTTGGCCTCTGATGGTCTTGAACAAAGCCTTGGCCGGTTCGGAGTGATCAACCAGTTGGGCTGTGTCTTGATGAAGGAGGGCTGATAATTCTTCTAACTTTGCCCAAATCTCTGCCGATGTGATTCCAACTGCTCAGGAAGAGCTCGCCTCCTCGCCTTCATCTTCAGAGATGTCGATGGCAAAGGAGAACAGACTGTCAAGAGAGTCTTGTTCCTGAAAAGGAAATAGAATAAGTTATTCTATGGTTAAGTATTAATAAATAATACAAACCGAGATTGGGTAACTTACTTGTTTCAGGGCAATCTCTCGCCTCTGACTAGAAGATGCCGATGGAACCACGGGCTGATCGGCTGGGGTTGCCGATGAGACTATATCAGCTGAAAGAATAACATAAATAATTATAAGACGGAGAGAGTAGGTTCATCGGTAGTGATTTCATAATAAGTGTGTTACCTTGAGGGGGAGCAGTGCTTGTCTAGATCGAGGAAACTACCGATGCTACGATTAAGCTTGCTGGATCGGTAGTCTGCTCGCGCGCATCAGCCGATGTTTCTTCCGGCTGAGGTACTTCTGGCTGGGGCTCTTCTGGTTGAAGTTCTTCCACTTGGGGTGTTTCTTGTGGCTGAGAAGGAGGTGATACCTGATGTGTCTAGGTTTCTGGAGAAGAGGGAGAAGACTCCACTGGGATCGGTGACCTTGGAGGAGGGGAAGGTACTGCTGTCCTCTGGCGCTTTATCTGTGATCTGGTGCTCTTAGAGCCTTTCCTCTTCACTTGACTGGACTTGGGGGCATCGGCAGTCGTGCTTCTAGTCTTTGCCGATGTACCGGTATGCTGGTACAACAATGAGAAGTTTGTGAGTACAAGTGTAATAGGTATGAGAATGAAATCGGTAAAGAAATTTGAAGATTTACCTTGAAGGCTTGTGCCAAAGCAGAAGCAGCTACCGATGGAGATGTTTTTGTCCGCTTGGTGGTGACTTTCTTGAAACGTACACCTCGATGCATTATAGCAGCCAAGGTAGGAGCATTGTTGTCGGTCAAAGAAATTGGACCTGATGGAAAGAGATCGATCGGCTTGCCACTCCTGCTGACCGATGGTGGTGTGTTGTCAACCTGTGTATAACAAAGAAAGGGTGTTACCGATTGGAAAGGACAGTGAAGAAATTAAAACATCGGTATTGAAATACTTACAGTATTATCAGGGACTTTGTACTTGGGGTCGATCATGCCGCGGTACGTAAGAGCCGATTTGCAGAACAAATGCTCCTTCCATTCCTCCCACCATTGTTTGTACGCCTGAGTAATGAAGAGGGTCGGGATCCACTCTGATAGATCTGCATCTGTATCGGCGTTTGGTGGCAGTTGGGCTACTCGGGTCCACTCGAGAAGGCTAGTGATGGTTTCCTTGGGTTTTATCACATCGGCATAACAGAGTGCGATCGGCAGCTGACCGAAAGCTAGTTGACGGGCTAGTGCTGATGGGTTGTAAAACTCATAGGTCTGGTTGGAGGCTTTTCCACTGCCAAAGAAGTTTACTGGTATAGCTCTGGGAGTGATCAGTGCCATCAGCACATCGTGATCCTTGTTGAGAGCATCATTGAACGGATGGAAGACCAAAGGAATCATGCTGTCTGGATCTTCATAAGGCATCCATGCTCGCTGTTCTCTAGTCAGGCCTTCATACAGGGTCTGGAAGAATCGGCTAACCTGGTCTGCGTTGCCACCTATGCCAAGCAGAACTATGACAGCCTCGCTAAAGTTTAGAGGAGGACGAGTTGCCGATTCCTCTTCATCCAATTCATAGTTCTCGGCTATATCCCTGGGGAAGCGTTGTGCGAAGAGGTTGAACTCAAGACGCTTGTGCATATGAAGGCTAAGCCACATATTGATGAACCACCAGGGGCCCCCTAAATTGCCGATTGACTCGCCAAGCAGATGTTTCCTAGACACTTGGTGGAGAAGATGATAGACAGAGCCAAGCGTATCGGCCGAGGGGGAATCGGCCACCG